>NC_056525.1:204771874-204849754 GCF_019175285.1 Sceloporus undulatus | reverse complement strand
TAGGTTCATCTCAGGGTCCCCTAAGTTGGAAATGACTTGAAGTCACACAGCAAAAAAGTAATTCCCAGAATCTCCCAGCCAACGTGGACATTTTTTTCTAATTTGATTGTATCCTAATGCTAACTGCCATGTATAAAATGGATGTAAGGAGGCAATTTTTATTGGGGTTGAGGTTGAAGAGGAAAAGCTGTATACCCTAAAGGAATCAGATCCGACGTTATCTTGGAAGCTAAGCCTGGTCGAGCCTTGTTAATACTTGGAAGGGACTTCAAAGTACCCCAGATGCTGTAGGCTAAATTGCAGCAGGAGGCAATAGCCAAGAAAACCCCATGAAATTAATGAGATTGCCATAAGTAAACAGGCAACCTCAAGGCACAAAAACATCCAAGAGGAACGGTTAACTCTCCCTTCCCTGTCTGTTATGCTGGTCACTATCACTCTCTCTTTAGCACATTTCATTGTTTTATTTTTAAAGGTAAAAATGTGCTCTCTAATCATGTCATCAGTGTTACATGTAGTTAGGCCCTATGTTTATCTATCTGTTCCCTGGCAGGAAGTCTCTATACCAAAGGTGGGAAACCTCTTTCAAACCAAGGGCTGAACTCAGTTTCAGATCTGGAGGGGTACATTTTAGTGGTGGATGGGGCCATAGGAAAAAGCATGGGACCAAACATACCAGCATATTTTAGCTTAAAATTCTTACTGTCAGTAACTAAACATTATGGACCTTGAGATGCTAGGAGGCCTGGATTGATCCTAGGGCCCAGGTGATCCCCACTCCTTCTCTAAACTGAATAAATCCACATAGATTGACCACTGAGCTGATCACTGGAGGCCCTGTTGGTCTGGAACCTTGTAACAAGGTTTTTTTTGTCAGCTTCTGTGAGGATACCAGCTCTGACTGCATGATTCAGTCCTGGTTTCCAGCTCTTGTCTCTGGTAGCCACCTGTAGCTCAGCCATGATACAGTCAAAACTCAAAAGCACATGTGGATGGAAGTTTCCTAGTTATTAATAGGACATACTTCCATGTAGTGTATTGAGAACAGAAATGTGGGCCTGTTACAGACTGCCCAAATAAAGCTGCTTCGGGTCTCTTTGGAGGTATGCTGTTTAAATGATGCATGGGTCCTAAGAGTCCGGAGGTCGCGCCAAAGCCACACTCCATTCCTAAGCACTGGAGTGCAGCTTTGGTGCAGCTTCTGGATTCTTAGGATGCATGCATCATTTAAACAACATACCTCCAAAGAGACCTGAAGCAGCTTTATTTTGGCAGTCTGTAACAGGCCGTAAACTGATATAATAACATTAATAAAGACCTTCTGAACTGTTAGTGCATCTTTTAAGTCCATAGGTCTCAAGAGCATCATGCATGTTAGGATGAATTCATGTATGTTCAGTATACTGTTCACATGTGGCAATCACTCCTCCTTCTAGAATCTTCAGTCTAAGGGAATTCACATATAGTTTTGAAAGGAACTAGTGAGAACGAGTGGCTTTTGGCAATATATCTGCCATAGATTGTCAGAGCTTTGGAAAGTTAGTGGCCATGATAGCTGTAGATCCTGGGAGGTGCTGTCCAAAAACCTAACTTTTCCAAGCTGTGTCGATTTTAATAAGCAAGGACTGGTATTGTCTGTTTTGAAATCATGATCAGACCACAGTTTAGAAATCGCAATAACAGCAATTTACATGGCCATCATCTTATACATGTCTATTCAGAAGTAAGCCCCATTGAGCTGAGTATGACTACTGCTGGGTAAGTGTACATAGGACTGTAGTCTTACTGTAGGCCTAGTATCTATTGCAGTTAGTGAGTTTATTGGCTTGGATCTAGAATTGTTTTTCTGTGAAAGAAACAGGATCTAGGGAAAGCTCTCGATTGGAGGAAGAAGGGAAGATGTGATTTCTTCCTGTCCTCTGCAGCCCCAGATATTCTTGGGGGGGGGGCTCTTTAAGCCATCTAGAACATTTCTGCAAAGGGAAAAGAGGTATATGTGTAAGAGTAAGGAGAAATGAGAAAAAGTCTGTTCTCTTTTCCAGTGGAACTTGAATGAAAATCTGGATCTATCTTATTGTATTATACTATTTTAGGATCACAGTACAAACACCATTGGAAAAATGCAGTTATTGGAAATGCAAAATTAATTAAAAACACAACATGCTTTCTTTGAGATAGTATCAGTTTTTTAAAAAAGGAAAGGGAAACCTAAGAAGGTTGAAAATTCAACAATTTGCACACAGGTTAAACAAGGACAATTGTATAGTCCAGAGGTGTCGCTCTGATACGTTTGTACAAGCCACTCAGTGAATTAGAAGCAAACACACTCTATATTCACTAGCAGTTGCAGAATTACATGATCTGTCTGACTTAAAGAGAGAGGGACAAAGACAAATGGAATCTTCTGTTACTATTTTGGCATTTACATGCATTAAACCAGAAATCCCCAGCTCCTTATTGACCTTGTGTATAAGCAACTCAGGACTTTTTCCAAAGCTACTTTTTATTGATGTAGGGCAAGGACTTCCATGCCATATCACAAATGGCTTCTGAAACTCTCCTGCATTTCAGAAATTGTTCCCTCTGTGTGTTTTAAACTGGAGGAGGGCTTCACAAGAATCTGATGCCTGAGAAATCCAAGCTTAAAGTCCTATTGAGCAGAGATCAACTGGTTTTATCAAAGCCATATGACTTAATATTACTATGTTACCTTTTTGCAAAGGTCACTTTAGACTTGTCTGGTCATCTATTTAATATTGATTCCAAGTAATGCTGGCATCAGGAGCTGGCATTGCTGGGCTGCTGATGTGATGCACATCCAAACAGAGAGCCCACTGCTCAGCTCTAGAGTCCTGTTGTTGTTTCTCTGCCTTAATGTTGCTGCTGGTTCACCTGGCCTCTTAAACCAGTGACAAGAGCAAGGTGATGGATGAACCTGACATGCCCTCTTTCTTTGAACACTGGTGTAGATGGAGTCCAAAGGAAGAAGGAAAGTGAACACGGAAGAGTGCCATGTGCAAGGAGGTGAATGTCTTATGGACTATACCAGTGATGGCGAGCCTATGGCACGCGTGCCAGAGGTGGCACTCAGAGCCCTCTCTGTGGGCACATGTGCCGTTGCCCCAGCACAGAGTTTGCCAGAGTTTGTTACTAGAAAGCCAGAGGGACATGGCACTTTGCAATTAATAAGTGGGTTTTGGGTTGCAGTTTGGGCACTCGGCACTTTGCAATTAATAATTGGGTTTTGGGTTGCAGTTTGGGCACTCAGCTTCTAAAAGGTTCACCATCACTGGACTATACCTTTCCTCTGGACATCCAGCCCATGCCTAATTCCAAGACAGGTGTTCTAAAGAACATTACAATTTGTTTGCTCAAAGAACATCTGGGGGAGTGAAACTAAAACAATCCAAAGTGATTGACTGCATCTCAAAGTCTGTGGACCAAAATCAAAGTATTTTGAATGTCTTGTAAAAGTAATCACACCTGATTAATTTGAATTCTTTAATTTTAATTTTAAGAACTCCTTTAAATTGGAGTGATTTCTGTTATGGGGTAAACTACCTTTGCTTGCTTGTTTCATCAAAATCAGTAGAGACTTGTGGCACTTTAACAAGTTTTATTTAGCATAAATGTTTGTAGATTGCAGCCCATCCCATCACATTTCCCTTCATCAAATGGAATGAAGTGTATGAAAAGCATATGCCAAACAAATTGTCAGTTTTTAAGATATCTTAAAACTCTTTTGTTATTTTGGGGATGGTGCATGGGCGGGGGAGAGATTTCATTGAAACTTTGGCTGTACTGGCAAATGTTGGAAAAAAGAATTTACCAGACATTCCCCATCTAACTATTACATTTTATGTAGGATCCTAACTAAATACAACATAATTGGAGACTAAATACTAACCTGTGAAGTATCTGTGGGTGTATTGGCTTCCTTACCATTCATGGCAGAACTCACATTTGTAGTAGTAGCTATTCCTGGAGTTTCTGCCTTCTTTCCATTCACCTCTGCAGGAATGCAAGGCCCTACCTGCCTATTTTCGGTCACTGAAGTTGTGTTTGAATTGCTTGTTTGTTGTTGCTGAGATTTATACCAGCTAGGATAAAACAAAGGATCAATCAGCTCTCCTCTTGATGCCAATTCAATGTCTACTAGTCCTGCAGATTGTTGGGTTGTAGTCAGCACAGTTTCACCCTTAATAGGACAGAAAATTAAAAACAAAGAATACAGTGTGAATTACTGTATACTTTCAATAGCCCACCATCTCCCTCTTACTGAAAAAGGTGCAGTTCCTAACTAACAGTTCCCCTGACATTAAACTGAATAATTTGACTTTTTTTCCTATTTAAGGTTAAAAACCAGACTTAATAGTTGCAGAAAAATCACACCCTCAGATTTCATCTCAGTATTTATTTATTATTTGCTTATTTCAATCTATATCCCATCTTTCTATCATGAATGAGATTTAAAACAGTTTACAATTTACAATTTGACATAAAAATGCAGTTAAAAGCATAAAATGAATGAAATCATAAAAATTTTAAACACTTTTTAAAAATACAACAGACATCCTGTTAAAACTTCTTCTGTACCAAGTGAGATCAGTTATGAAATACCTGCTAGAGTAAAAAAGGTGTTAGCCTGTTGGAAAGAAGACAGTGCTGAGGGTGATAGCCTAACCACCCTTGGTAGGATTTTACAGAGGCCCTTATCAGATGAGTGTGGAACTGGGGGTCTTCTGCACTGGGCGATTCGAATTCGCGTCATAACGCAATGTACTGTCATACCTGGGAGTCCTTCCGCATTGGCAGGATTCAAATTGGCCAATCCGCATTCGAGTGAAGTGCATTCAGTGCAGAATGTTTTGTCACACCGGTGCTCAACATGAGGATTGGCCGATTCGTATCGGCCGCCTCGCACATGCTCAGTGGTGCCCTGCATGGGTTGCGACCTTAAACGCTTCCGGGGTGAAAGGGGAGGTCCCGTCATGACAGCCCGGTAAACAGCTGGAGAGCCAGCTCATGCACATTAACAATCGCGATACAACGTGCCCGTTACTGTTTCCTCTCTACATTCCTGCTTGGTTTTAACGTAACCATGACCTTCCCTTGCAACAAATTAGCAATGCCCGGTTCTGCGTGTGTGTGTGTGAGTGTGTGTGTATGTATTCTGGGGGGGGGGGAGGAGCAGTTCCAGCGGCTGTCAAAGAGGCTGGATGGCCATCTAAGTCAATGGGGATGCTTTGATTAAGAGTTCCTGCATGGCAGAAGGAGGTTGGACTGGATGGCCTTTCTTGGGGTCGCCGTGATTCCAGCGGCTTCCTCCTCCTCCTCCCGGCTTGGGATCCAGCCTGGGCTGCATCCCAGGCAGGGAACAGGCACGGGGCCGCTAGAATCGCGGCGATCGCCGCCGTTCCAGCGGCCTCCTCCTCCTCCTCCCGGCTTGAGAGGCATCCCTGGCTGCATCCCAGGCAGGGAACAGGTGCGGGGCCGCTAGAATCGCGGCGATCACCGCCGTTCCAGCGGCCTCCTCCTCCTGGCTTGAGAGGCAGCCTAGGCTGGCTCCCAAGCCGGGAGGAGGAGGAGGAGGCTGCTGGAACCGCAATTCCAGCGGCCCCCGCACCTCTTCCCTTCCTGGGATGCAGCCAGGGATGCCTCTCAAGCCGGGAGGAGGAGGAGGAGGCGGCTGGAACGGCGGCGATCGCCACGATTCTAGCGGCCCCGCGCCTGTTCCCTGCCTGGGATGCAGCCCCCCCCCCGCCCCCCCTCCGCTTCCCTGGAACCGGCAAGAGGAAAGACCCACCGGAAGTAAAAATTGGAATCTGGGGGTCTTGCGACGGAGTTCAGGACTGGGGATTCATACCAGACCCATTCGCACTGAGATCGAACAGAGAAAAAATCCGGATATCGCCAATCCCCTTATCAGTGCACTGGCCAACAGGCTCCAAAAAGAGGAGCCAGTACGCATTCAGTTTGGCAGCTCGTGCATTCACGTGAGTGCGGATTGGGCCATTCGAATGCTGGTATGATGGTACTTTGCGAAATAACGCGAATTCGAACCACCCAGTGCGCAAAACCCCCAGTTCCACACTCATCTGATAAGGGCCAGAGCCTGGGAGTGACCACCAAGAGAATCCTTTTCCACATTCACTCTAGATGTAACTCATAACATAGCAGAATTGAGAGAAGGACCTCACCTAACAACCTCAAAACCCAACTAAACTTGTATGGGAGAATATGGTCCTTTGGATAACACAGAGCCAAGCTTTGTAGTATAAAGTGACAGTATGATGAGACTATTGGAAAATGACTTCTCCACAATTTTGACCATCAGGAGGAAGGGAATAGGAAGAAAACATGAGCTGGAACAAGAATTTCTCCAAACACTTACCTGATTATCGGAAGAGGCAGCATTCATGGATGGTGGCGGTGGCAATGTTGATGGTAGGATAGTCTGAGAAACAGCTGGCATTTCTTCTGGCACAGCATTCTGCTGTAGTTGTTGAGATGCTTGCTCAGATACTCCCTCTTCCTCACCAGATGATTCTGTGTGGACTGCTTCTCCTTCAGCCACATCCTCATCTTCCTCCTCCTCCTCTAATATAACATAAAGAGGAAGTATAACACTTGTTTCCCTTAAAATAAGATATGTGCATTCTTTATAAACACAGGACCAGTTCTGTTTTTTCTTTTTCTCTGTAGGATAGCATGGACTTTTTAAACAAATGATGCCATATCAAGAATTCAAAATCTTAAGTTGAGTTTTAGGATAGCCCCATTAGCAGGATAGTAGGCTTCAACATTTATTCATAGATTCCCTCTCCTCTTATCTTATACTCACTGGCAATATAACTTTTTAACATTTTAAGCAATCTACAAAGTGTTATTTTCTGTTGAGCTTTTCACAAAAACTGCTCTCCACATAAACTAGGATTCCTAGAGATCGCTGAAACAAATGTCAAAAATAAATGGCATATGTTTCTTGAGGCACAACATAGAATTTACTTTTCAAAAACAACTCATTTTCCATTATAGTTCTCAGCATTGGAGAGCAACACTGTCATTACCTATTGGAATGCTGGACACTAACTTGTTTGTTAGTTGCTGCATTCCTTTGCATTTTTTTTCTTTTTTGAGGGGAAAAACCCTTAGAGTTGAAAAAATAATGGCATAAAAGATAAAAAAAATCCTCTAAAATACTTTTAAAAGTCCATCAAAAGTAACTTTGAAAGTAATTAGAAAGTGTTACTTGTGATTCTACTTGTTATACTTTTTTTGAAATGTAACTTTGTTGCACTCATTACCCTGACAATAACAAGTTACAGGTGACTATGGTATGCTCCTGTCACTTTCCCTGGTGTGATAATCTCCTATGTTACTTTAAAAACAAATGACAGATAACTATGTTACCAGTAAATTGTTCCTCTCACATTCTGATAAATTGTTTGCCTGATAATCTTAATAAAACAGATTATTTATCTTGTCACAGAATTACACAGATTATAATAGGAAGCAAAAGGGATTTGTTTTTTTAATGTTATTTATCTCCAGGAAGTTACAAATAGCAGTACCAGTCAGGACATGGAGCATGATCAGCAGAAGTCATGGATGACTGTGGATAGATTTCATTTTTGGGTACTACTGAAATGATACATTATTTGAATTTTTCTTTAAAAAGATCCCATAGTTTTAACATAAGGCAAAGACAGACCAAACTTAAGTGTGGAGGGATGCATCAGAACTCAGAAAAGTTTTCAGGCTACAATTTCCAGAGTCCCACAGCCAGCCTGAAGTGAGACTACTGGCTGGAGGATTCTGGTGGCTTAGTTTTAAAAAGTAACTTTTCCAAGGTTTGGGTATCATGTATTATGAACACCTGCTTTCCTCATTCATGTATAGAACTGGTGAGAGGAGTCTACTTACAGAAAGAAAGAAAGAAAGAAAGAAAGAAAGAAAGAAAGAAAGAAAGTGCATACAGGAGGGGAGTGAAACCAAACCTTTCCCTGCTGAAATTCTCTGTGCTGTCAATTTCAGTGGTATTCTCAGTGACCAGTTCTCTTCCAGTATTGGAACTGGGTTGGGGGAAACCTACTTTGAAGTGTAGTAATGTAACTTGGGAAGGGCGCGGCTTTCATTCCCGTTTCCTTTTTATGCAACAACTAGGCCCTGTACAGACAGGCCCTTTGCGACATCATGGCGACAGCTGTCCAGACGGTGCACACAGCTATGACATCACTGCTGTGCGCTGTCCAGATGGAGCTGCACAGCAGCAACGTGATTGTGTGGCTGCCAGCAGTTTGCAACAGCGCAAAAAGGAGCCGCTTTTCAGTGCTCCTTTTTTTTTCGCGCAACCCCACCAAGCAATTTGTTTGCTGTGGTGCAGCTATGTGAAAAAAGAGGCAGCTGCCGGCCGCCTCTTTCTGGTGGTCTGTACCCTGCTCTAGATATGCATTTACTATAAGAATGGAACAAATATATAGCCAAGATGACTATTGTCCTACCCACCTAAAGCAGTGGGTAGTATGCCCTCCCAGGGTTTTTGGAAAGATCCAGGGAGGTGGTGAGCAGAAAAGGGGGCAGTAAGGGGGCTTTCAGTCAAAGTATTGGTGCAGAAGAAAGACAAGGAGAACCATCAGCCTTTAGGACCATAGTGGGGATGAGGGTTGCATGAAACTTCTTTTCAGGGTCGCTTAAACCCCCTGTACCACCTCACTTCATCTCCCACTCTTCACTTGTCTGTGTAAGCTCATACCATTAGCCATCTTTCCCTAATAGTGGTGGTGGTAGTGAGGAAACTTGTGAGGCTTGGGTGCGTTGGATACATTGCTTTTGTAGCTCAGCGTAGCTCCAATTTGGAACAGACTGACTGACTGGAGCAAGGTGTTAGAGCACATGGCGGCAGGGGAGAAGAAGCAACAAAAAAGGAGCTTTCATATTTAGGACCCTGCTTAAGCTTTGTGAGCTTTGCTGGGACGTGGCTGACAAATTGGAACTGCACTGCTGCTCCTGCCTTCTTTTGTTGGACAAGTCAAGAGAAAAGGCAGCAGAAGAAACAATGTTAATGTGTGTATGTGCTTGTGTTGGGGGGGGGCACTTGATGCTAGGTGGGGAAGACAGGGAGCAGCAACCAAGCAGCTGACTGACCAAGGACCAAGAGGCCTCTTGCCTGCGCTGGCCTTTGCTGCAAGGCTGGCACAGGTGAGACACTTTTCAGTTGCTGCTCAGCCATCTGCTCAGTTGCTGTTCCCAGGTTGACTGGGTGCAAAGAGATTTGTTGTTTTGAATCTGAAGTAGAACGGTAGACCTATTATTAAGAAATAAGCATGTGCAGGGGTGCTTGTTGCCCAAGAGGAAAGGAGAAAGTAGCAGGAAAAAGTTTGGGGACCACCAATCTAGAGTAAGTGGTTTCAAATTTGGCTTCCTGACAACTTATTCTGGAATGTGTTTATAAATATTCCTGTTTATTGTACATATTGTGCCTGACTTTATTGTTCTAATGCTAACCATTCCAGGAAAAATACTGAATGCTTATTTCAAAACTGCAATGTATAGGGGACTAGTTAAGGAGATATATGATACCAGAAAGACTTCAGAAAGCCAATGGATTAAAGAAGAGTTATTAATTACTCCCAGATCAATTACCATATATTGCTTTCCTCTAAACAGCTGCAATTTATGGTATTTCAGTGTGCTTAACATTCCTGCTTCAATTTGTGGAGATGGATTAAGCTGCCGTCCTTCTCTGAATATAGCTGGTATGATGTTCTTATGCCTCTCAAATATAGTGGAAAAGAGCCTTGGCTCTTAGGGTGCATCCACACTCATCTTTTTGTCCCGAGGAGATCCAGATCTCCTATGTGACGCAATACTGGGTCGCTACCAGGTTGCTGTTCACACTAGTTTACTGTGATTGAATCTCTCCAACCATTTAAACACTGCTTGACAGTCACATTAGTGCTGGATTGTTCCAAAATGGAGGCACTTCCATTTCCAGGAATGATCTTGTGTGGCCCTGATTGATCACACTATCAAAGATGTGGATTGTTGTGGTGCCAAAAAAAAAAAAAAGTTGCAGTTAAGGGACCTGGTGCAAATGCCCCCCCCCCAAACTGCACTGTGAATACCATGAAAATAACCTGGGTTCCACATTGGGTTATTTCACAGTGTGAATGCAGCCAAAGTCTCACTAAACATAAGATATACTTACACATACAGAGAAAAAAACAACACATGGTAAAGAGTTAATACTTCTAGAACAGTGCTACTGAAAACATCAAAAGTGGCAAGAGATATCCAAAACATTTCCTTAGATGTACACCTAAATATCATATCAAACTTTGGATGTTTTTGATCAGTGCTTCTTAAGCTATCTAATGTGCTGGACTGGGCAGATCACCCTCACTCTGACCTGCAATGTGTCAGAACCCAGCACTACATCTCTTTTGTCTGCAATTGTTTCTTTTTTCTCCTTGGAAACTCACCTCAGAGTGGCAGGCAATAGTTTGTGAACTAGCACCAGTTCATGGACCAGAACCACCACTGATTTAGTGTTATTTTCACATTAACTGACCATTGGCTATACTAGGTGAAACGGTAGAAGATGAATTCCACAAGATAGGACCTTTTTAGCTCCCATGATCGCTGAATATTGGTCATGCTATATGAGGTGATAGGAGCTGAGATCCAAAAATCTAGTTTAAAGTTTTCCCACACTTCTGCTTATACTTGGATTTTTTTCTTTATACTGATAATGTAAAATTCATATTATTATTTTCACATTGACAGGTAGGCATGAATATCCTTAATGAGTTAATATTACTCATAGAATAACACTGATGCTAAGTAAGTCTTTCTGCCCAGAGAAATAGAAACCACAAATCCCCACCCTTTCATCATATATGATGAATGATTTTATGCAAGAAAATGTTCTCTATGCATCACTTAGGTAATACTTGTGGTGGTTCTGCTTAGTCATACAAACAGGCCAGACAGGGGTTAATAACTGTTGTGTACTGGATATTTGACTCTTGAAAAATGGTGATGTATAGTGTGAGTGCCAAGGCCTCAGATTCTATTAAAGAAAAAAAAAATCAGCATGCTATGTCAGTCTTCATGAGAGTTTACTTTTGATTATGAGGCATGTGAAATGGCCTTGTTATATTTGTGAAATGTCAAAAAGGTTCTATTAATCATATTTCTGACAGGATGTCATCGCAAAACATGTGCACTTCCACAGTTAAAAAAGAAGAAAAAGAAGAAGAAGCTATTGGGTTTAGAAAAATGAGAACAAAAACACTTACCTCTGGAAAAGTCAATTTCCCTTATTATCTTTTCTTCTCTGTTGAGATTGACTGTGAAGTGGCTCATACTTTCATAACCATTCTCGATTTTTTCCATCTGAAATGCTTTAGAGGCTTCGGTAATTCTAAAACAGAAACAATACTGTGTTATTTGCATTAGCACTTCCAAATCAGAATTTTAAAAATTGATGGATTCTGATTAATGTGATAAAACACCTTTTCTTAAATGAAAGAACTTACTTTTGAAGCAATGCTTTGGAATTCTGTGAAAAACAAAATATAACCAATGAAATAAATTATGTATTTTTTTAAAAAAAAAGGCATATAGATTACAAATTAATTATTACACAGATTTTTGAAACACAACCAATAATGTGGTTGCAAACATGTTCAACCAATACTGTGGATGCTGTTTTCACAAGGTTTAGAAAAGATTTAGAAACTTCACTTTAGGTTCATAAGGCTGAACATATATGGAGACCACAGTTATTCCTCCTGTACTTACTGCAACATGCCATCTTGAACATTTTCCTCAATATAGTAATCAGAGAAATTCCTCAGACAAAAATGCAGTGGCAGACTACCAATATGCCAATGTCCCTTGAGCTGTAACCACGAATACTGCTCTACTATCATGTAATGAATGAGATAAAGGAATTTTGTGTGTGTGTGTGGGGGGGGGGGGAAATAGGACTGATACATTTTTTTTACATTGGGGAATGCCAAGAAAATTATATTGTACTCAGTTTACCTGTAAGCTTTAGCATAGTTAATATAATGGCTAACCCAGCCCTGACTCCATCTATGAGATCTATGAATAGAATGGTGTAGGTGGAGATCCCAGAGCAAAACTGCAAACATATGAAACACTGCTGTGCATTGGCATCTCTTTGCAGAGCTGTCATGTTCTGAAATGACTGAGATTTATTATCTTCTGATGTAAGAGCAGTGATTTTCTGAAATGTGTGTGGGGGAAATGTCCATTTAAATGAGAGAAATCTGATCTCACCACAAGCTTTAGGTCCTTCCCCTTGACGATATAAATGTGAGGATATAAAAAGATGTTTCTTTTTTAAAAAAAGAATAGTGCAAATTTTATAGCATGTGAAGACTACAACTGAAATTGGAGTTAAATGTATGCAAAACAAATGAATCACAAGGAAGTAGTGTCATGATGACAAAAACACAACTATAACTGCCTGTTTTCTATTCAATGATTTACATGCACTGCACCTATTTCATAAATGGCCCTCTTTCTTCAGCCTTTCCCTTGGATATCCCTAGTAACTTAGAGATGTTTCATGCTTAATTCTAAAGAAGATTTTAAAACAATTAAAGTAAATAAGTTATTAATTTAATGTTTTTATATTTATATTAGGTATTCATAATAAAAAATATTAGGATGCTTCCTGAATTAACTGAGAGAAAAATCTCAAGTCTATAAATACTACATGCTAACTATTTCAAAAGGGCAGCTGCATGTGTTTGTTGCAACAAAAAGGCAAAGAGTTCTAATTAAGAATTTATTACAGCATGAGACTTTGGTCCTTTCTCCACTGGCCGGGATATTTGGGGAGCAGCCCAGAGTATCCTGGCCTCAGAGCTGCCACAACCCTGCCCCATTACCTTAGCCCTCTGTTGTGACACCAGGCAGCTGTTCTGCTGTGCTGCCTTGTATGGCAGTGGCAGGGTTCAGAATGAGGCATCTAGCCTTCATCACATGGCTGGGCATCTCATTCTGAGCTCAGAGCAAAGAGACCTGTGGCAGAAGTGGTAGCCATGCTGGGCAGCACAGTGGAACACCCACACAAACCACCAACCAGCCTCAAAATGGAGGGCTCCAGATCTTCTAGGAAGATCCGAAGCAACTGGGGACTTTTAAAAATCTGTGATTAGAGGGGTATACCTTGGGCTTGGCACTGAACAGTCCAGGCAACATCTGGACTATTGTGCCAGTCTTGGGGATTGGGCCCTTTATCTTGTCTGGTCTCCCCACTGAAAGGATAGGGAAGGCTGGTTTATTTTGCCCATGTAGAAAATGTTTTTGTGACCCAATTTAATCAGATATTCCAAAAATGCATTGCTGGATATGTTGCAACAGATAATAATGATAATAATAATAATAATAATAATAATAATAATAATAATAATAATAATAATAATAATAATAATAATAGAAATTATTCATGAAGGTCAATGGTAAGAAGGGTTCCCTCCTTGCATTGACAGTCACAGGACACTGCAGGAATAGAGGCATGAGAAAATTTAATTAACGCATCAGAGATTATATTCTTTTGCTTCTTCTGACCCTTCTTTAACCAACCTGTAAAAACACAGCCATTTCTGGCTCTTCCATAAACTGGATGCCTGATTCCACCAGTTTTGACACCATCTCCAAATGGTCTGTGTACTTTTTCATCAGAGACCGGACATGTTCCAGTTTCTCCTTCTGGGTCCTAGTGATGACTTGTGTCATTTCACTTTTTCTTTCTTCCAAAATTGAGTACAAACAATCAAATTTTTCACATAGATGCTCCTTCTGTCTTTTGCAACAGTCCTGCGAATGAATCATTGGCTTCATGTTAAAAAGTGCTATATTTTCTCCAATAGTTTTTATTTCTATATACACCAGGAATTGCTTTCATCATTTTTTTTTCCTGAACAGAGTATTTTCCCCTTTTATACTGAAAGGTGCTTTTAAAGAGCAAGTGGTTTCTGAGATTCTCCACATGAAAAGTGTTTGAGCAAGAATGTTTCACAGATGTTAGACATCATCTTGAATATTTCAAAATAATAATTTGGGGTTAGAAAGGCACCATAATATGTAATAATCAGAGCCTGGAAAAGGTAATTTTTGGCTTATGTTCCCAGAGCACCCCATGTCTCCACCATGACTAGAGGCTCTGATACTATTGACAACACTTATCTTGGAGCATGTCTGCAAGGAGCATTTGCAGTGGTTTCCACCTGCTGTTGCATTGCCCTGTCCACATGGGGTAGGGCCAAAGGCCCAATTCATCTGCAGATTGTCTACATGTGGGAAGTGCAGTCCCACAGTGAATCCTGGTCATTCCTTCATTATTCCACTTTTTAAAAACCTGCATTCTGCTCCAGATCTTTCTGGAACATTTCACAGTGATGCTGGGTGGCTGTTTATACAGCATCCTGTGATGTCATTCTCTGGTGCTGTAGTAGGTCAGTCCTGCTTAAGGTCACAATGAAGCACCCAGCCATGTGATTAAATATTTTTTTTAATGTTGTGTATTTTCTGGTAAAATTAAGGTAAGATTATGGATGTCATATATAGGATAGCTAAGGCAAAGGTCTGTTGAGAGGGGTGAGACCATAGACTGCATAACGTCTTGCACACAAACCACAAAAGCATCTAGAAGGTCCCACATTTGATGCCTTTATTAACAGTTTCTGGGAGTAAACTAAACCCACACTACATTTGAAGCAAAAAAGAAAGAGAGGAAGGAAGGAAGGAAGGAAGGAAGGAAGGAAGGAAGGAAGGAAGGAAGTGGAGAGGGAAGAGGAAAAAAGAAAAAAGCAAGAACAACTCCTATGAGGAGAAATAGAATAGCCCAGCAATGGCCAGGACTACTGACTGGAGGATACCTAACATATCAAAACTATACTATTATCAGGTTCACTGTAACAGTTAGAAAAAACCAATGATATGGTACTGGAAATTTATACCTAATTACAGTGGTGCCTCGGGTTATGAAATTAATTCGTAACGCGGCCGCTTTCGTAACCCGAAAAGCCTTCGTAAGCCGAATTGCCATAGGCGCTAATGGGGAAAAGCCGCGATTCCGTGCGAAAAAGCCGAAAAAAGCACCAAAAGTTTTTTCGTAACCCGAAAAAACATTCGTAACCCGAAACAATAATTCCCTATGGGATTTTTTCGTATCCCGAAAATTTCGTAACCTGGGTATTTCGTATCCCGAGGTACCACTGTATATATCATATTATGCTTTCAAAGTATTCCCTCTATGAAGGGTTTCATACCTAAATATATCTTTCTCCAACATGAACTGTACACATGAACTGTACTGAAAAAAATCTGTGTAGAATTATGGAAGCTAAATGTAGCTTTGAAGGTTCTGCCTTTGTATTTGAAACTAAACATAAATATAATTAAAGTAAAGAATCAGATATTCTATTTTAGTAGCTTGTCTTGTTCAAACTTTTCAGCAAGCAAACCCAGGGAAGGTCAGAAAATGTTATAAATGACATCTATAATGCACCAGCTGTTTAAATCTCTCTTTAAATCACTCCATCCCAAGCTGTAGAAAAATGTGAAACTTATATCTTCAACTAACAAAATTTTGTCCCGCAATTCTAGATAATTTTCTCAGCTTGATGAATTTCAAAGTTCAGCAAGATGATATCCAGTATGGTAGAAAGTAATGTGAAATGAAGAAGAATCACTGGGTTGATATTGCCTCTTGTACCTACTTCCTAAGGCCCTGATTTATGTCTTACTGGTATGATAGAAGTACACTGAGTTGGAAATGAGAGGTTGGAGAGCTTCGAAAGTTCCTTTTGAAAAGCTATTAGTAACTGTTATAGTTGCAAGGTGTCCAATTACCTTTACAGTTACAACCTCTTTAAAGTAATTGTTTACCCAACCATTTCTCAAGGTAATTGATATGGTCCACTTTTAGTTATTTTTCATTTTAAGAAACAGAAGTAGCTGCTACACTGCCACATGCTCCTCTCTTCTTGTCTGCCTTATTGTCACTTGAACAACTACAAAAGAATACAAGGCATAGTACTTGAACCATGTGATATTCCTCCTCCACCATTAAGTGGGTCTCCACAAAAGGATCTAGCAGCATTATATTTTTATTACTGGGAAAAGATATTAACCAAACTACCTCCAATGTCTTGTGATGCTATTTGAGCCCCATCCATTTCTGTTGATAGGTATAAACTTTCTTTTCCACCAAGGCTTTGGTTTGTTGGTCAGATGACATTTTATACATTAGGAGGTTTATCTGCTACATCTATTCTCATTTTTATACTGGCTTGTTTTATGTTTTCACTAGTATTATTATAAATCACTTTGAGTAGTGCAAAAACACTAGAAAGAAGGGATATATGTTTAAAAGTTAATACATAAAACTAAAAATAGAAAATGTCTTGAAGGCATTTTTCCCAGAATCTCGGATTATTTATGGATGCAAAGCCTATTAAATGGTGAAAGAACTTATATCTCAATTTCTCAACTTAAATTTGGAAAGTAGGGAGTTCAGAAAAGTGAATACTGAATGTAAGTGAGTCATTGTTGGAAAGACACGACATTGGTCTTGGAGATTTCTTCTACTTGTTAATGTATCATTGCCTTTAAACCTTTGAGGTCCCAGTTTTAAGTTTGTTAAAGCTTCAATGCTGAAGAGTATCTGTTTTGGTGTGATTCTAATTTCTACAGTTAACTTACTTGAAAGGCTTGTTTCAGCCTGCAAACTCCTGATAGCAACGAATTTCATCCTTGCATTGCAAAGGCTTTCTGACAACAAAGTTTTTAACTGCTAATATTTTTTTATTCCTATGGGTTCTAGAGACTTTGAACCACCCTTGGTATATTATTTCCTCTCCTTTGCTTTGGCATCATAAGAGATTACGATGGATTTCCCCCCTGCTAATTAGAGCCACAAGATGTTGAAACTGAAGCCTGCATTTACCTCAGCTTTTCTTTGTAACCTTTTACTTGGGATGGAAATTCAACAATTTTAAGTTGATTTCTTCCTCTGGCAAATAAATACATTTAATTTTAATAGCATATATAAACAAAGGTATGCATGGGTTTCATTTGACATTTTGTCAGACTTTAAACAACTGAAAGCAGAATCAACGCCTTAAATCCCATTGTGGGAGAAAGGCAGAATATAAATCCTTGAAACAAACAAACAAATGTGACAGGGGAGATAATGTGATCAGGATCTTTTGCTGTTTAAAATACACACAAGCACGCATCAGATACCATATCCTCCAAACTGGATCAGGACCACAGTGCTTTAAGCTTTTTTCCTTTCTGACATGATTTTTACTGTTTGATTGATAATATTTGTTAATTGCTTTTCAGCCCAGCAGGATTCCCACAGTGATAAATAATAGAATATACTTAAAATCATCTGTCAAAAGATAGTGAGTGAATTAAGTTGATTTAAAAAGCAGTTTTATAAATCAAAAGCCATGTGAAATAATAAAGTTTTGACCATCTATCAGAATCTCAACAAGAAAGGAGCCGGCCTGACTAACTTCCCTTCAGAAGGAGTTCCCCTAAAGGACTGTGTTTGCAGCTTTGGGGTGCTCCTGGACTTCTCCTTCCAGTTGTCAGCACAGAAGCGTCTGTTATCAGCTTCGGCTGATACGCCAGCTGCGACCCTTCCTGGAGCCAGGGGACCTAGAAATGGTGGTACATGCACTGTTAACCTCTCAGTTCAACTTCTGCACCCTTGGGGTGCTACCCTTGTGCCAAGTTCAGAAACTCCAACTGGTGCAAAATATGGCAGCCAGACTGGTTGCCAGAAAATCCAGAGTTGACCATATAACACCAATCTTAAAATCTCTCCACTGGCTGCCAATTAGTTTCTGGGCACGGTACAAGGTGTTTATCATAACCTTTAAAGCCCTACATGTTTTGGATTCAGATTATTTGCGGGAGCGCCTTCTTTTATATAATCCACCCCATGCACTCAGGTCCTCTGGGCAGAATTTACTGCAGCCTAATTAGACCAGATTGGCTGCAGTTTCCCAGGGAGCCTTCTCATCCACCGCTCCTAAAATGTAGAATGAGCTGCCAGAGGAGATCCATCACATCACCACTCTTGATGCCTTCAAGAAGGCGGTCAAGACTGATCTCTTTCATCAGGCTCTCCCAGACTGACCTCTATTACACTAATATGGATGATCCCTGTCTGCCCCAAATTGCCTCACTTCTGCCTGCTGGTTTTAACTATTTTTAATCTGTATTTTTATTGTTATTGTCTTTGTTTATGGGGGAGGGATAGGGTTGGTTTTGTTTTTTTATAATTTGTATACTGTATATTTGTATATTTCTGTATTTTATCAAAGTGCATTGTAACCTGCCTTGATCCTTAGGAAGAGGCAGAATATAAATAAATTATTATTATTATTAATTGAGCAGTATTGGCTGTTTCATCCTGCAGGAGTTTTAGGAGCCCTGGTGGCGCAGTGGTTAAATGCCTGTACTGCAGCCACTCACTCAAAACCATAAGGTTGCTAGTTCAAGATTAGCAAAAGGGCTCAAGCTTGACTCAGGCTTGCATCCTTCTGAGGTCGCTAAAATGAGTACCCAGACTGTTGGGGGCAAATTAGCTTACAGTTGTAAACCGCTTAGACACTGGTGTTTATCAGACGAGCTCTTAAAGAGGTACTATTCCAGTGTGACTCCTCTAGCTGCCTCCTGTTGCATGCTGGGATTGGCAGTTTTAAGGAGGGGTATTTAGAATTCTCAGGCAGAGAAGTTCAGCTCCTTAAAACTGCCAATCCCAGCATGCAACAGGAGGCTGCTAGAGGAGTCACACTGGAATAGTAGCTCTTTAAGAGCATAGTGTGATAAACACCACTGCTTAGGCAGTATGAAGCAGTATATAAATGAAGCTTGTTTTGTTTTGGAAGGTCCTGAGCTTCAAATTGCAGATGCAAACTGACACAGGGGCAGAAGAGGTATCTTTATAATGGGCCCATACAGACAGGACAAAAAAGGTACTTCAGGACATTTTGGAGGTATGCTATTTAAATGCTGCATGTGTCCTAAGAGGGCAGAAGCCATGCCAAAGCCATGCTCCAGTCCTAAGGCCTGCAGTGTAGCTTTGGCGCAGCTTCTGGCCTCTTAGGATGCATACCTCCAAAGTGACCCAATGGGCCCAATGCTGCTTTTCCATCTTCAAATTCCTTCTTCCCAAAGGAGCTTTTGGTGTTTCTGTCATGCAGCCATAAGCAGCAAGTAGACTGATTTAAACATGTAAAGCCAGCAGAGAAGAAAGAGTTAAGACAATCCTCTTTCCCATATCCAGAACCAGTCTCTTCTTGGAGACTGAAGTCTGAACACCTGCTTTAGCTTTGAAAAAAAAGGAAAGGAAAGAAAACAGGGGTAGGAGGGAAGCTACATATGAGTAACACAATGTTATGCTTGAAATTTTATCTTGAAAGAGAAATGCCATTTCTTGTATCTGAAAAATGTCATGGGACGAGTGGCAGGTTTCAGATGCCCTTACTGACCTATCCTGAATATGTGTGCAGAGTCAGCAAACCAGGTGGTGTTCCAATTAAGCAATGACACTCTCTAATTGACCCCCATGGGAGTTGCGACTCCTGATGTAAAATGGTAGCACGTGATGGGTCATTAGCCAAGGTCATGTAGGCCTGGCAACAGCAGGAAATTCACTGTTCACGGAAAGCTTTATTCTGCTATGTCTATCAGTACGTAGTTGTTTTAACTATGGGTTTATTGCACTGCTCTTTCCCATCCTTTCCTCCTGAGCTAGGCATGGGATGAAAACTTTTAAACACAGATTTTATTTCACACATCCATGTCCAGGCAGGAGACATCAAGGCATTGGGTATAGACTTTTTCCTCACCTTGCAAAGAATGGGAAAATCCCATTCTTTCAAAAAATGAGGGAGAAGTTCGGATTGAGTATGGGATGCCATGATCGGGTACGGGATGCCAGCTGCCTGGGCATGGAGGTTGTGCAATAAAATCCAAGTTTAAAGTTTTCATCCCATGCCTAGCTCAGGAGGAAAGGACAGGTAAGGACAGTGATATAAATGTCTATATCTTTCCATTTAAAATCAATACATACCAAGAAACCTCAGGATTTGCTTTTCTTGCTGTTCATTTATTTTAACCAACACCATCCTTGGACAAGATCTGGGACTTCAGGACTGCAAAAGAGGCCACCAGGGCAACTGTGTTTTTTCCCCTGCAAATCTGGAGCCACATTTCAGTTAAGACCACCATTTTAATTTTGCACAACACCTTGGAGTGACACCATGTCAGGGCATTGTGGGGGGAAATATAGATCTGAGCCACTAAGTATTGACCTCCGAGTTGCTGGTGACCACTACTCCCATCATGGAGCCCAGGCAAGCCTATCAAAGTCCACTGTCCTTAAGAGGAATCATTGTGTGATTCTTGAGTTTTTTCTTTAAAAATAATGCAGTTGCTCAGACGTGAAACTCTGATTTTATAGACCCAAACCTTTTATCATTGGCTTGGAGTAGTCATATGGTGGCAGAGAGCCAGTGTGGTGTAGTGGTTTGACCATTGAAGTACGACTCAAGAGATCAGGGTTCAATTCCCACTTGGCCATAAAACCTATTGGGTGACCTTGGACAAATCAAATGTTCTCAGCCTCAGGGGAAGGCAATGGTAAACCTCTGCTGAACAAATCTTGCCAAGAAAATCCCATGATAGGTTTCCCTTAGGGTTGCCATAGGTAGCAAATGACTTGAAGGCACACAACACACACACATAGTGATAGGGCCCAAATTCTGATCCAAATGTGGCTTCTTCAGACACTCAATAAACAGCATGAAAACCATGTGGAAAAAATTCTCACAAATAATGCATAGCTTAGGAAAAAATACCCTTTTGGGAGAACAATACTAAAAAAAAAACCTTTTTGCAAGTTATGGAATAACATGACCACATAGATGTGTATGACCACTGATATTTGTTCCACCTGTGTGGATGTTGAGAAGACAGAATAAGATAAAGTATAAGACAGTGTCTAGAAAGTAAGGGATGTGTGGAAAGAAGGTGTATGTAAATAAGGAGAGAATAGATAGAAACTAAGGCGCGTTACAAACCACCCAAAAGCGGGTGGTCTGCTGCCGCCGTCATTAGCTGCGCTGAGAAGCCCCAGCAGCCAGAGTGCGAGGCTTCCCAGCGCAGCTAAGAAGAAGTGCCGAAATGGCGCTTCTTCTTGCCACCCGGAAGTGGCGCTGCGAGGCACTAGTTGTGCACTCGCGGCGTCACTTCCGCTGCGTGACATCCGGATGCTGTGCGTCTGAGACGTCAAGATGGCGCCCCCCGTGTGGACGGGCGCTGCCATTTAGTACGCACTCCGCGTGTGCTAGGGTCAGAGGCCGTTAGGAAGGTAAGACCCTTCCTAACCCTAGCATGCCCCTTCCTAACCCTAGTACGTGTGGAGCGCGTACTTTTTGGTGGTCTGTAACGCGCCTAAGGAAAAGTGAAGAGACAGAGTAACTGAAATGAGGGATAAGAAGAAATGTAAGAAAAAGATAAGGAAGAGATAAGGGAAAGAAGAAAGAGAAAGTAGGGTAGAAGTAGGATATAAGTAAGGTATAAGAATAAAAAGGTAGGGATTTTTTAATTAAAGGGGAAAATATAAAAGGCGGAAGAAAGAAGAAGTAAGAAGAACAAAGAAAAGGAGGGAAAGGAAATATGGAAACCTGAATTGTGAATAAGAATATGTATGTGAAGTAATTAAGTCATGTAATTGTAACAAGTGAATAAAAATATGATTTTTTTGAAAAGAAAAAAGATTTTTTCCCCTACCCGATCAGCACATATCCTCCCATTGACTGTCAACAAGGTGGGCATAGGGGACTGTCTCCCTAAACCTATGTTGTGGCCTCATTAGCTGCTTCTTTTAAAGACTATAAAGAGTATGTGCATATGATCTGGATAAGTTAGAGGAGAGTCAAGAGTGGTTATGTGGATGTCGTTCAGGATTTCCTCTATCCTTCAAAATTAAGTACTGATAAATTATTTACATCATGTTGTAGAATTCACGTTCACTGTGTCAGTTTCAAAATAATTTGTAATGCCTGACATCCAAAACAAGAATCTCTTTTCCAAGCTGATCCTCTAAAAGTAAGCATAATCTTTCTGGACTCAGATCATACTGTATTTATATTGCTACCTTCTCTTCCCTCTTCTTTCCACCATCTCTTGCCACAGTGGATATGGCTGTGTACCCTTGTCTGAGTCATCTTGGTTTGTTTACAAAACACATATCTTGCCTTAAAGGCTCTTCTATCATGGGACACCTTTGTTATTCACAGCTTCTGTTTGTTGCAAACTATAAACAGCATGATTCATTTAACCAAATTGGTTCCAGTAGCAGCCATGATAGGTCTGAAAATGATTAAGATAAGAGCTTTCATCATGTAGATTGTGTAGGATGCAAAGAAGGGAAAGCCTTTGAGCAGCACAAGACTCTTCTTCAGTCAGAAAGAAAGACTCAGTGCAACCTAAAAATCTGTCATGATTCATATATTTATCTCAGATAGCACTAAATCAAAAGTTTCCGATGATCCTTTTCAGACTGCATAATCATACACTCTGTTTGTCTTTGTACCAAAAATAAATCTGTAATTATTAGTATGCTAATAATTATAAAATAGCTCAGTATTCCTTACCTCAACTGCTCTACAGGTTTCTTCCAGCTGAGTTACTATTCCTTGTACTCTGTCATTACTTCCCACCAATACTGCAATGCCATCACTGAGTTCAGACTGCAATGCAAAATAAACATATGTTTGTACTTTGGGAGAATTAAAACACTGCAGCCTTATTTTGTACTTTAAAATAACTTCCTCCCACCTCAGTACTCTGCATGATTATTGGAAAAAATGTGCATACTTTAGTACTAGAAGACCAAAAAACATCCTTCTTTTGAAAATTCTAGATAAATAAAATCCACCCAATAAAATATGTTTTCATGAAGGTAAAAGTAACACAACTTGTTTTATGCAAAACAGAAGATGCCACAAGATAACTTGTTACATTGATAGTGAAGTCCTGTAGTTGTATATGCATAAATTAACTTCTTGAGTTCAATAGACTAGTTAGTTGTGAATTTGGAGAATTTCATTATCATGCTGAGATTATTCTAAACTGTTTAGTCCAGCCTCTGAATTAACGTTCACAATTTTTGCTGGTGTTTTTGCTTTGAATACATGTATTTGAACTGATTCTTAAATTTTGTCAAGAAGGAGTATATATAGATATTTTTATATTCCTTTAGTGAAAGTCTTATTTCTGATAGGTGTGTTCATGATGTTTTCCACAGATATTTTTATTATGTACAATTTCTTATGAGACATCGAAGGCATTCATGGCTAGCATTAAGAGTTTTTTATGGGTATTTTGGGCTATGAGGTCATGTTTTAGAAGAGTTTTTTTCCGGATGTTTCACCAGCAGCTGTAGCTGGCACCTTCAAAGAATAGTGGCATGGAAGAGAATGGGGTAAATGTACTGTTGGTTGAGAGGAGATGCTTAGAATGTAAATCTGTATATTGTTCTGTTGTTGAATGGCAAGGCCTACAGGGTGTCCATTTACTTAATGATCCATTGTCTGCTGGGAATCCCCCTTCACTCTGGGTGGTTTATATTTTCATTTGCTGGGTCTTGATTTTGCTGTTTTTCAGAACTGGTAGCCAAACTTTGTTTACTTTAAAGATTTCTTCTTTCTTGTTGAAGTTGTCCAGATATTTATGCTGCTGGTGAAATGATAGGAAAACACTCTTCTAGAACACAGCCTCATAGCCCAAAAAACCCACAAAAAACAATTTCTTATGAATTAGAGAGGAGACAGGGACGTAGCCAAGGGGGGGGGGTTCCTTGGAGTCCAGACGCCCCCCTCCATTAGAAAAATGAATGGTGTGTGCTGCTGTGCCGCCGCGCCCAAGCCCCATTATAATGGTGGCACTTAGTCTGGACCCCCCCCCTTCCTAAAATCCTGGCTACATCCCTGGAGGAGATAAGATGAAGTCATGGCTGGTATCTATAATCCAATTCAGATTAACAGGATGATTCCCCCATCCCCAAAAGCATCTTTCCCAACAGCTTTAGTGTTCACATATAATTATGGATTCCATCCAAAGGCTGTACTTGTAAACTGGCTCTGTCTGGTGACAGCCCCACTATGCTTCCAAGAAATGGAGTTGCATTTCTCATGAGGATATTCCAAATAAACAGCTGTTTAGTGAATGCTGGGTTAAAAATAAACAGAACTTTTACAGATGGCAGGAAAGGATTCTGGGAGCACAGCTGAGCCTTTCTAATCTATGCCCAAGAAATTAAAGGCAAAATAAAACTCTCCTTTATCAATTGAAGTACAGTTATCAAAGTACTGATTTACAAACAGTGCTATGTTCTCTCTTTAATGTCAAATGGTAGGGTCAGCATCTGATGCTAGTAGGTCACTACCTACTGATGGAGGAAGGTTTCAGAAGAAAACAAAAATAATAAGATATAAACTGGGTTGGGTCAGTAAACAACATAGGCAACAGTTTGTTAAAAGGTCAGTGGGTGGAAAGCCAATTGTTTTATTTCCCACAGGGAAATTTGTGACATTAAAATGAAACCATCCTCCAGTTGGAGTGGTGGGACCCTGGAAATCACCACTCACACTTCCTACAATGCTTGGAACTATTGTGGAAAATTAAAATAGCAGTTCCACCAGAGTGGTGCTGTCTGCCTTCTCCAGCCACCAGATAAGCCTGTATTTCTGTTGACTGGTTACATGAGAAAGGACACTTCATACACTATAAAAGGTACATGGGAAACACTGGAAATACTTCCATGTGACAGCAGCTGCATTTGGAGGGCCATGGTGTATGAAAGATGCTTAGTCATTTGATTTTATGCTATTGCATGGACCATCTCCATGCCAATTTCTGGTTGTGCTGGCAATCTTTATTGGTATGGAGATTCTTCATGCAATGGGCTAATCTACATAGACAGCAGGGTGTGCCAACAGGCTGGAAGGATGTAGAGAAGCCAAAAATATCTTGCCAGGGCACAGGACCTGGACAAGATGACCTTGATGGGGCCTTTCCAGTTTTTTGTTTTCCACATTATCACTTCCTTGTGCTTCTGACCATTTGTCCTGTAAACAGGATAAATGAAACTGCAATTGCATAATACTTATAGAGGATGTCAGGAGAGAGTAGTGTACTGTATTATGGGTCCTTATATTAAAAATTGATAGATTCTGGCTGCTGAAAATCCATTAAGAGGAATGGAGGTTGGTTGTTTTTCTTTTACCTTATGTGTTTCGTAAACATTTGTGAGGGGTGCAACCTGGCAGTCTTTATGTGCACCAAAAACCTTGCACATTGAGCATGTGGGCACTTCACAATTCAGGCAATAAATATTGATTTTCTCATCTTCATGCTCTTCACACATTGGCTGCTCAGTTTTTCTTTCAGGCCTGCAAGTGCAGTTAATAAAGATGAAAAAGAAGAAATTAATTTCTAATTAGTATAACCTAAAGAATGATAATAAAATAAGATGGAACATAAGAAGTTGCCTTACTAGATCAGCTTATTTGCCCATCTAGCCACCTGTCTTCTTTGACGGGCTCAAACTAGGGTTTGAGGCTGGCTTCTTTGCAATTAAATATAATTAATGTTAACATGGCAAACTGTTAAACTAAGAGGAAAGCAAAAGTTTTCAACCTCCTTCTTCCTAATGCATGGAGCAGAACAGGGGAGGGGAAATATGGACACCTGAAGCTTGCTGCTGCCCAAACCAATTTCAGTAAACCCTAGTTTATCTCAGTATGCTTGTCTCCTTTGACTATAGTATACCTGGTGTTACCCTCTATTGATTTTCTACCTATCTGCACAACAATATTATTCCAATACTACAATGAAACATGGGAAGATGGTCTCACATGCACAGAGAGACAGAGAGTGGCATTTGGAATGACATGAAGGAAAAAAGACTGGAATGACTATTGTTGTCTTGTGCCTTCAAGCCTTTTCTGACTTATGGCAACCCTAAGGTGACCTGGCAAGATTTGTTTCAAGGGGTTTGCTCTTGCCTTCCTCTGAGGCTGAAAGAGTATGATTTTCCCAAGGTCACTGAGTGGGTTTCCATGGCTGATTCAAATCTTGGTCTCCAGAGTCATAGTCCAACATTCAGGCCATGATATATGGTTGGGGAGTGAGGGGAAGAAGAATGACAAGTGGACATGACCAACACGACCAACCTGTTACTGAATGCTATGTCTGCTAGACTATCAGGCCAATACTGTGTTTTTTTTTTTACTTGGAACTATATTCTGCCTAGTTCAATGGTACATCATCTCACTCGAGTGGGTAGAAGAGGACTTAGCAACTGTTTTTTACAGGTTGAAGATGATATTTCCATGTGGGGGAATGGTTTGGGAACTGGTAGTGGCATCAAAACCTTAAACGGACAGGTCTGGATACACACAGACTGACACACATAGAGACACACGTACACATGCATTTGTGTTTCTCTCTCTGTTTCCCAACCGTTCATTTTCTCCCATCCCATTTTCTCTCTCTTAATCAAATTAATACCTTGTTTGGAGATCACCGCAAATCACTTTTCTCCTTTCCTCAGACTTTTGAATTTAATTGATTTATTTCACTTCCTCTAATTAATATTCCATCCATAGTTCACCCCCAATTGTAAAAGCAGCACAAATAAATGTGATGATAAAACATGGCATATTTCCGGACTGTGCCAAGGACAAAATGCAGTACAATGAACTAAAACTTATATCCAGTAGTAGGAAAATTATGACTTCCCCAGGGCCATGTTTGGCTCCTAGAGTACCCCCAAATACCTAGGGGATGAGGGGAAATTCCTCCATGCCCCCACTGGCCATTTGAAGCCCAGGAGAGCTTTATTTTTAAGCAGTACATGACCTGGAAGCTGGCATCTGAGTCAGCTACTACCAAAAAAATAAAAAAGGCCTCTCTTGGGCCTTTAAGAGTTTTTTAAAAATCAATTTCTTTCAGGGATACAGCAGGGGTGCAGTTTTATTTGATCCCCAGGGGATCCAGTATGACCTGGCAGTTGCTTACCTCTGCATTAGAGACTATCTGACTCTGGCCCAAATACTCTTGATGGCTTACACTGGTATATAACTCATGCTATTTATCCATCCACTTATTGAAGGCATTTATTTGTTGCCTCTTGACCTGCCAAGGCCTCCCAGGCAATGCACAATTGATAAAAACACTATTAGAACATTAAACAACTAACCAAAAGCTGATTATAAAAGTCTAAATTTCTCTGCAAAAACCAAAGAAGCAGTTTAAAAAACAGACAGAGCAGGCACTCCCAATTTTAAAAGCCAAAAAGACATACAGAACTGCACTGTCCTCACTGCTCACCAGAAACTCAGAAGGGATGGAGCCACCATAACCTCCCTTGTGAGGGAATCCCACAGTCAGGGTGCTGTTACAAAGACAGCCTGTCACATGCCTCACAGGGTCATATATGTAACATGGCCTGTGGTGTTGGTCTTAGATTTTTGGCAGGCCCAAATAGGAAGGAGATATCTTTCACTTATGCTGACCCTGAACTGTTGAGGGCTTTACAGGTCAAGACCAACATCTTGGGTTGGGCTTGGAATTAGATGAATTCTTGTAAAAATTGTGTTACATGACCTCTAAAACGAACACCTGATAACAGTTTGTCAGCATTTGCACTAGCTGCAGCTTCTAAACACTTTTCAAGGGCAGCCACACACAGAGTACATTACCATAGTCTAACTAGAAAGTGATTAATGCATGAATTAAATAAAATAATAATAAAATTTCCCAAGGAAAGAGCACAGCAAACACATTAACTGAAGGTTATGCCAGTGTATTGCTGGGGCATTATTTGTGGAAGTATCCAGTACCTCCTTGTGCCAGATGGTGCTGGACTGGACCTGTAGCCATAGGCAGAACTGCACTCCAGTGCTAACTGCCTGCTATTGCTTAGCTGCCTCTTCTTTGAAATGCTGAGCTGCATCCGTTTATCTACAGCTACAAAACATCTCCAACTAACTTATATAGCTTCTAAAGCACTTCATAATACCCACAGGTCTTTTCTGAACTCCAAACCCCATAGACCAGGTGATATTTCCAACCTGGGAAAATCTCTAGAAAGCCATCACACCAACACCTTCCTAGCCCACTTACCAGGTCCCTGCATACAGGGGCCACATCTTGTTAGGGGAATTACTTTATTACTGATTCTCACAAGCACCCTAGCAAAAGTTCTAGAATTACAAGTGTTGAAAACACAATCAGTCAGTGTTTTGTGTTCACTCATTTAATTCATACAACTGTCATAATTTAGCTTCCTGGAACAGAAGAAGTACCATTATATAATGTCTGATCTAGAGTGCAAAAAATCACTGGAAGCAAAGAAGAACTCTGTTCTGAGCTGCTCTGGCTACCTTTTGATTTGATTTGAAATCTTTTAACCTCAGAATTAATTCATCTATCATAACATTTGCTGGCTCTTTAGTACTGTCTCTCATTTAACTGATTAATAAGTTAACTTATCACTTAAGTCTAGAGTTAATGCTGAAATTTAAACTTGTCAGTTACTTTAGTTGAAAAAGAAGTTTAATTAAGCTGCCCCTTTTCATCAGAATATTTTTCAATTTGGTTAATAACTTAATTGATTTTGAATAGATAGTTGCTATCTTTGTATAAGCATTATAAATATTTTTAATAAATGGAACAACAACAACAACAACAATAATAATCATCATCATCTTGATTATGGTCATAGACCAACACAGGGGGATATAGAACAAAAGAAGGTTAAAAAAGGAATAACTTGAGTGTGGTGATAGTGGGAGCAATGAAGATGTGCCTCATGTATGGCGCTCTTTGTCTTAGGGCCAGTCCTGCTCACTTCATACCAGCTGCCTCCTTTTGTTTCTCCAACTATCTCATTTCCCTTCTTTATGCTGCTGCAGATGTTATTCTAGTGCTTCACAAGAGAGAGGCATCCATGAATTCATCTTTTAAGAATCCTGTGGAAGCAGCCCCATCCTCAGAAATTGCTATTCACAGCAATATAGACAAAAGACAGGAAGAAAGACTGCAAGCAACTGGAACCTAGAAGGTGTCAAATGGCATAAATAAAGTTGCAGTACTAGTGCCAATTCCTTTGACAATTAGTTCAGTTAAGGGACACAAATGAAGGTTAAAACAACCCTTCTACCAAATCCTCCCACGCCTCAGAACAATTACTAAATCTGTACAGCTGAATATTCTTTGTTCTCCTCTTAATTCCCTTCTCTTTTATCCTGTCAAGGAAAAATACAATCTGATCCCTTTTGATCTGTTATATATTAATGAGATTGTTATATTAGCTGTGGTCTCATGCTCTGAATGTCTACATGTCAGGGTGAAGTTCAGCTGGCATAGATTCCTCCTAGATTTTGTAGCAATATGAAGGCATGTAAGACAGTCCTCCTTGCAACATGACTATCAAAAAAAGCATAGGAGAGTTTTCTGCCATAAGAGATGGCATTCTGTTTATGAATGGGTATGTTCAAAATAAAAGCACATGACCTCATTTCTACTCTATCCTATGAAAAACACATCAAGAAATGATGATAGTAAAAATAGATAGAAACATGATTACCAAATCACAGCATACTTTGTTGACAAATAACTATGCTCTTTATTTAAAATACAAAGGAAGAAATGGTTGAGTTAATCAGCCTGGTCAATTAACTCTATAGCAATCAGTATATAAAGAGATCCTGTAGCACCTTTGAGACTAACTGAAACATGGCAACATGAGCTTTCATAGACTTAAGTTTACCTCTTCAGATACTTTTGGAGTCTATGAAAGTCTACAAAAGCTCATGCTGCCAACTTCTTTCTTTCAGTTAGTCTTAAAGGTATTACAAGATCTCTCTACATACTGACTATAAAATGTCTTTAAAAGCAAAACAAGAAAAAGAAGAATGTTGTAATAATTGGCATCAGTACTGGCAGGCTGAGCATGCCTAGTGCAGCCCCAGGTGCTCATGCCAAGTTTCTGTGCTGATGTTCTAATTACCTCCTACTCTCTGAGTGATGATGGTGGTGCTAAGCCCTCAAAGCTTGGTCTTCCTAATGATCAGTCAATCAGGCAAATGATCAATCTGTGCCTGGAGTCCAGAGCTGAGAAATGTTACTTTTTGGACTGCAGGTCTTACAATCCTTCAGTTAACCTAGACCATATCAGTTAAACACCCTTGGTGTGGACTATACGACCCAGATTGGTGTGGTATAGTGGTTTGACTATTGGAGTACCACTCTGAAGACCAGGGTACAAAACCCTGCTCAGCCATGGAAACCCACTGGGTGACTTTGGATAAGTCACATACTCTTGGCCCCAGAAGACACTGTGATAGGTTCATCTTAGGATCACCATAAGTTGGAATGGCATGCAACAACAACAACAACAGGAAGAAGCTATGAACTATGAATCACACATGCTTACCCTCCAACTGTCCCATTTTGGCAGGGAAATTCCTGATTGATTTTCTGTTGTCCCACTTTAAAAATATCCCAGTTTCTCTCTCCCCCTCCCATTTCCCACTTTTGTCCTATGCTTGCTTCAGTGGTTGCAAATTAGGTTCAGAGTACAAAAGTAATTTACACTCAGTTTACTCAGCAGAGAGGAGAGGAAGGTGGGGGTAGAATCTTGCCTTCCCAGGAGTCTCAGACAAAGGCAAACTGTTATAACTATTCCTAGCTTGTGTGGTCTTCCTCCTTAATAATTTTGCCATCTTGACCACACCTGGATGTTGCTTGGCCATATGTGTCCCAGGTTTCATCTGTGAAAAGCTGGAGGGTATACACATGCTTAGGCTTCATCACAAACTTAGTTGTAGCATGGACAGGGGAACTAAAGAGTTATTTAATACAAAAATAAAGAATACAGCATCCAATTCAGGGTTTGAATTTGGCAGGTTAGCCTAAAGCAGGTCTTCCTGTCCCAGCCAGTTTAGGACAGTTGTGGGTATAAAGATTCTGGAGAAGAACAAGTAGGTTGAATCTAAAGGGAAGTTTTCAGTTTCTTATAATTGTACTTGTTCCTGTATATCTCTGGCCGGTTTCACCAATTTGTTAGACAGGTGAGGTACAAATAAAAACAAATCCAAAATATTCATCAGATGTGAATATTAAACACTCGCATAAATCTGAATATTGTTTGATGATCATTAATTCCCCAAAGCACACAGAGCTGACATTCTACGGTAAATATCTACAATAAATATAGAGTCCTGTGTGATATTGGAGAATAAAACTCTTCATGAAAAAAAATAAAGCAAACCAACTACGTCTTACAAAACAAAGCAGAACAAGTATCATAAGTTCAACAATCCAGATTTATCCACTGGGTTTTTTTGTGTAGGCCCTAACAGAAAACAGAAAGCTCTAATGCAGCTCAATTTTGACAATGATTACTGTAGCCTTTTCCTGGAGCTATAACCTTCCAGCCAGGTGACTGAAAGATGAGGAGGAGGAAGAAGAGGAGAGTTGGGTTAGGAAGAAAAAGAGGCCACACACTGCAGTAGTTCAGCTCTACAATAAATACTCTTTGGATATCCCAGAATTCTCTGTTTGAGGCCTTGAAGTATATGATAATATTCCATGTGTGTCCATGGCAAACACAACCAGCTCAGAAACTTCATCCACAGACAATCTTTCAGAAATTAATCCATTACCTGGTAGATTCCTGCTTGTATATATCAATTATATTTTCTACCAGCAGATTCCTCTGAAGACCATAGACTCCATGCCTGTCCAAAACTACTTCATGTCTGCAAGAGGGACAGCGGAATCGACCCCCTGAAGCCACAGTGGTGCCTCCTCTGGTTGGCAGATATGGGTTCGAGGCCTGTTTTTGCCAAGGAATTAAAAAATAAAAGGTTGTAGAGCCAAGCATGCATTAATTCAATTATTTCCAGCAATTAGTTTCACTTCTGTAGCATAAGACTCATATCATAGTATCTGCTTAAGACATGATCTAATGCCTTATGTTACTATTATCACTTTAATGACCATTGGATTAGTAATCAAAACTAAACTTACCATAAATACCAAAAGCACTGTCCAAAATACTACCTAATAAGTGTAAAGAATATGTTCTTTCCATTTTGTTTAAGGATTGGAAGTTAATAATATAGTAACAACTTAGTCTTAAAAGTTTTGAGGAAGAATAGGAATGAGTTTATAACTAAAATCTGACAGTAACAGGAAAGTGTTTATATCCATACTGTAACTCTAAATACATGAAATAACAATTTAGTCTAGATCAATAACGGGGACATTTCCATGTGCAAGGTATCCAGAATCATACACAAAACAAATAACAAACAAGGTTCTTTTTCTAATTCATTTTCTTTTCATTTTGACAACATCCTGTTTATTAAGCCAGCACAACTGTACCTTCCTGATTTTGTAATATGAGTTTATTCTAAAATGTTCCACTGGAAATCTAAAGGGTTAAATAAACTTACCTGGAAGATATCACTGGCACATTTTCTGCACAGGTTGTGCTGACAGGGGAGGATAACCACTGGCTTAGAAAACATCTCTAAACATATTGGACAAATAAGCTGTTTCTCTAAGTTGTCCATAGTTTGTTGCTCTTTGGAGAAAGACTTGTAATTAAGAGAAGTGCTCATCTCCTAGCGAATCCAAGGAATATAGGCTCAGAATCAGAGTGCTGCCGGCTGGTTTCCGGGTTAGGTCCCTCGAAAGAATTCCAAAGCTTGTGAGATCAAATGTCCTTTGAGGATCTTTCCCTGGAGGACATTGTTTTAATGGAGGGAAGGGAGGAAAGGGAGTTGAGCCTATTTTAGAAACTGAACGTCATTGGCTGCCACACTCACTTTTTCCATATATGCCTCTGACACAAGGACAGATTTAGACAGGTGATAGCTCAGTGGGGTGAGAGATCGACATTCTTGAGTTCAAGAAGGAAGGGGGGAGCAAAGGGAAGGGGGGCATTTGACAGTTGCCACTGACACATGCACCACTCACTCTTTTGGAAAAGTTGAAGTGTTACATTGGCCAGAGAATGCAGCCTGATTCTTCATCTCTTTACATTTTACTGTGACAGAAAAAAAAATGCAAAGAGCAATGCATTAAATATGTATTCTAAGTCAGTGTAGCCAACTTAGGTGGATCTAGGAGCCAATTTTCTGTCCCTTTGGGCCCTCTGGAACAACCAAAGAACAAAACAAAAACACCCCAAGAATTTTAAATTAAAATTAAAATTTTAAAAAATTAATTTAAAAAAATCTTTAAAAGTATCACATTTGATCAAATTTTCATTTCAACCACACAAAGCTGTGTATATGCAAATGCATTGAGGCTGTGCATATGATATTGTAATTGAAAGGTATAATTTTAAATTTCCCAGTTGTTTAGAGTCACTAGGTTTAGTGTCACCCAGTGCAGTAATTCATGGTGTCACTCCTCTGTTGACCACCTCCCATGCCTCACCATATGCTTGTTACTCAATCATAATTTCTGTATATTACTAAATGTAATGGTAATACTTCTGATATAAACAACAGGCAAATTTAAAATTATACTTTTAAATTACAATATCATATGCAAAGCTATCTCTCAGGAGTCATTTAGTTATATATTCCTGCATGGCAGGGATTCTATGCGGTTTCTATGTGAATCTATGTGGCCCCAGGGCTGTGCTCTGTCCACTCCTGTAATTAACAAATTAATTGTATCTTTCTAAGGTTCAGAACAACTTGTCTGAAATGGTATATGATATTTTAATTTTTTTCTCTCTCTTTCATATTACATATTCTCATATAGGTACATGTTCCTGGGCATCACTTCTTCAGCAGGAAATCTGGTACAAGAGAAAGAATAGGTATAGGTTCCTATACCACGAAAAAATAGCACTTCAAGATATTTCAGCAAACATTCCATTTAAAACTGGACCTTTGTTGTACAGAGCTTGTCGTTTGGCTTATTCATTTGGCTTACCTCTCCTGGTTTAAATTTCAATTCAGGATTTTTGCCACCAAATTTGCCGCCCGAATACAGCCTGGGTGCATCCCCACTTCCAGGAGCGCTCCGGTGGCCATTTTCTTATGCTAGAAAACTGTCAGATGCAAAAAGAGCCACACAGAGAAATCCTGGAAGAAGGGATGCATCTGGGTTGTATTTGGGCAGCAAATTCAGCAGCAAAAACCTTCTAATAAGATCAGGATGCAGAATGAATTGCAATTTAAACCGGGAGAAGTAAGCAGAATTAATAAACCAAGTGATAAGCTCAGTAGTGTGTCATCAAGTCATTAAACCAAAGGCATGTAAATAAAACAACCAGGTCAGGTAAGCCTTGCGTAAAGTAAACAAAAATGTTTTGAATCTTCTAGGGACCTCTTGAAAGCTTCTTCCAAAAAGCACCCATTTCTTTCACCAACCTCCACTTTTCTTATGATTTCCATTTTCTAACATGTTGGGGATAGCTGGCAAGGTGGTCTAATCTACTTTCTCTTACTCTCTGTTTTTCTCTTCACACGAGTCCAGTAAGGGATTCTGGAGGCAACTGATGCCTACTTTGCTTATTGTAGGCAACCATATAGAACCACAGTAGGTTCACCTAGAGCAGAAACCAATTTTTCCCAGCTCAAGCTTTATTGCATTGTTTACTGCAAACAAGCTACTGCTCCATGACCAAAAACTCTTATGCTTCATCAGCCCCATCCCAATGAAGATGCTGCTAAAATGCTTCCAACTAGACAGAGGGCAAGGAAGAAAAGGGGGGCTGGAGGATTTAAAAAGACCTCATGAAAAGGAGCTTCTTTCTCAGTAGCTTTGGTGCGGGACAGACCACCAAAAAACGGTGGTCTGCTGGCGCCTATTTTTGCTCCTCAGGGACAGCGCAGGCCCCAAATGGCGTGCTGCCACTGCGGAGCCGAAAGAACCCGAAATTTCTGGGTTCTTTGTGTGATACCGCAGCAAGAATGTGCTATTGGCGCACTTGTGATATAAGTGCCGCACGGCCCCGTGGGGTGCTTACATCACAATGGTGCCACCCGTGTACATGGGGCACCACCATTGTTAGGCCGCCGCCATGAGGGTTGCGGGGCGTGTGGTCGCTCCACCCCAGGCAACCCTACTATGTGTCCAGGATGGCGCAAAGCACCGGTCTGAATCAGGCCATCATTAATTGAGGTATGCCTGCACATTTTTCTATCTGATCCTTACCACAAAGCATTTTGAACCTTATTTGGAAAAGTAGAAGGAGAGAAAAAAAAGGAGGAAGATGTGAAAACAAGTTCCACAATTGCTTATGTGAACCAACCTTAAGCAGCAGCAGATGGTGTGTGATGTGGCAGATGGGAAAAGGCTGTCTTTGCAGAATAGCACTGAGATGGTAGGGCCCCCATATTCCTGCCAGTGAAGAATGTGGTAAGATAGCAGAGAAGGTGGTTTATTCAGCACCATACTAGACAGAGCAACCAGATGCCATAACCTCAAAGAAGGACAAGGCATCATAAATTGCAGGACATTCAAGAAACTTGTAGAACATTACAAAACAAAGCTAAAAACACTAATATAAATTCATGCTTCTTAGTCATGCTTAAATGGAGGACATTTTGGAATTCATCCAAGACAGATGGATGACTAGTCACCCTACATGCTAGCACATGGCTGACCATGCCTAGATAATGCCAAGCTAGCTTCTCCCTTATTCTTTCCCTGCCTCACCACCCCCATTGATAAATGTTTGTCTCTTTCCTCCCTTGGTAGGTGGTGTCTTCTTACCTGTCACATTGTCTCACCTAAAGCTAGTAGTGCTAAATGTTGCTATGGGGAAAACATAGCTCTTCAGTAATATTCTGCATAAATAAGTTTTCTCTGTGACTTTTAAAGGAACAGTTCAAATACATTTTTTAAAAATGACACCCCCAATTTTTTCCTAGCTAAAGTACTTGGGGAAATAGCAAGGATGTGCCATTTTTATTGGCTGAGCTGAGGTGATAATTCTGCCTGGGTTACATGGCCATAGCATAATCCCAATGACTAGGTTCCAGCACTGGGACATTGCTATGTTTCTGTTTATTAGATGCATACATCCCTTAGAACCTGGCACTTGTTGCTAAGTTATTTTTAAAATGACAATTTCCCAAATCACGTCTGGCATGTGAGGCCTAATCTTAGGGCAAAACCATCTGTGCTGTTACTTGCCAATACTTTATCAGACAACTGTACGCACAGTATGTATCATGTCTATGAGTTTAGGTAAAACATCCACTTACTTACTGTAGCAGGCGGTTGTGACTGCATTCATTCTGTGCATACCTCTAATACATTAGCTTCATTAATCTGTTAATAAACTAGCCAGGAATCCTAATTAAGTATATTTTAGAAAAAATGTATTTTGTAAGAATTCCCTGATTATGCAGCGCTCTGAATTTACGCAACAAGGTGAAAAGGCTTACTTTCTCAGTATATCCTACTGTATACCAATAAATCATACTGATATAAAATACTGTATTACTATCTGGGTTTCAAGAAACAAAGGCCTGTTACAGACAGCCAAAATAAAGCTGCTTCAAGTCACAGTGGAGGCATGATATTTCAATGATGCATGAGTCCTAAGAGTCCAGAAGCCACACCAAAGCCATGCTCCAGTCCTTAGGGCTAGAGCGTGGCTTTGGTGTGACTTCTGGACTCTTAGAACACATGCATCATTGAAACACCATACCTCCACTGTGACTCGAAGCAGCTTTATTTTGGCTGTCTGTAACAGGCCAAAGAAAACTTGTTTCAACCCTAATCACACTGAGAAAGTAAGCTCCTTTTGACTAAATGAAGTGAATTTCTGAACAGGGATCTAAACTGTTAATGGAAAGAAACCATGCTTACAAAATAAACTGGACAATGGAATTTGAACATTGGAAGATTTGGGTATGGATCTGGAATGGATCCCCCATGGATACTGAGGGCCTGCTGTACTGGTAGTGTGTTTCTTGGTTCACTAGGAGTACCAATTTGTGGGTTGTGGCAGTGAGTGAAATATGAATGCATACCATGTTTCAAGTGATGGGGCTCTTTTACTTTCCGAGAAGCTTCCACATTTTTTTCCCTTGGGCTCTAGTATGGAGTGGGAAAGCCAATCAGTTAGAGACATCTTCGCTAGCTGATGGGTCTTGAGAGTAAGAAAAGACAATGCAGGTCCACTTCCAGGCTGCATCTGCAATGTGGCAGTAATACAGTTTAACACTGCTTTAACTGCTATGACTCAATGCTATGGAAATAGTTTTGTGAGATATTTAGCTTTATCTGTCAGAGAGCTCTGGTGCCACAACTACAAATTCAAAGATTCCACAGCATTGGCCCTTATCACACGAACAAAATTTGAAGTTATCCCAGGGTCAATGTGAAGGCAATGCAGGGGCAATCATGGGGTTTCAATCAGGAGCCATCTTAAACACAATCTGGGGTCATTCCAAGGTCATTCCAGGGTTAGGTAAATCCTCTTCTCCTCTCGAATTTACCTAACCCTGCAGTGACCCTGGAATGACCCCCGATTGGCTCCTGATTGCATTTGGCATCGTGTGATAAACAAACTTGAAACTTTACCTAACCCTGGGATGACGTTGGAATGACTCCTGATTATGTTTAAGATGGCTCCTGATTGCATTTCGCATCGTGTGATAAACTTGAAACCCCATGATTGCCCCTGCATTGCCTTCACATTACCTTTACATTGACCCTGGGATAACTTCAAATTTTGCTCATATGATAAGGGCCATTGAGTCATGTCAGTTAAAGTGGTGTCAAGCTGCATTATTTCTGCAGTGCAGATGCAGCCCCAATCTATATAGACTGCTTCTCTGACCCCACTCACTGTGTCAGTTGTTCTCCTTTCTCACCCACTCTCTGATGTTTATCACACTATGCTCTTAAAGAGGTACTACAGTGGTACCTCGGGATACGAAATACCCAGGTTACGAAATTTTCGGGATACGAAAAAATCCCATAGGAAAACATTGTTTCGGGTTACGAATGTTTTTTCGGGTTACGAAAAAACTTTTGGTGCTTTTTTCGGCTTTTTTGCATGGAATCGCGGCTTTTCCCCATTAGCGCCTATGGCAATTCGGCTTACGAAGGCTTTTCGGGTTACGAAAGCAGCCGCGTTACGAATTAATTTCGTAACCCGAGGCACCACTGTATTCCAGTGTGACTCCTCTAGCTGCTTCCTGTTGCATGCTGGGATTGGCAGTTTTAAGGAGGGGTATTTAGAATTCTCAGGCAGAGATGTTCAGCTCCTTAAAACTGCCAATCCCAGCATGCAACAGGAGGCTGCTAGAGGAGTCACACTGGAATAGTACTTCTTTAAGAGCATAGTGTGATAAACATCTCAGTGTTTGGACTTTTGTATAAAGGACTGCTTTGTTAGTGGTGTACCACACTGCTAATGTTGATTGTCAGGACCCTGCGTGGTTTTAACATGGGGAGCATATGCATTCTGTGCATAGATAGGGCCTGTATGCTCATTATAGCTGGTATGGGGGTTCCTTCGTGTTCTGTGGGCAGTCAGGTCACCTCACTTCATGGACAAATGGCTCTGTCTCACACCCAGATAGCAGGGGAACCACATATTAGCTTTCAGCTGAGTAGATTCTTGTGTCTGCAGTTCCAGTGCTACCCAGCAGGAGGAACAGGTAAATGGGTTTCCACTGCATAGGAAGTGAGTTGACTGGTGAATGGGCTGCCATCAACTATCAGCCAGGTGGACCAATGCCAGAAATCAAACCTATGTTGAGCACCAAGCCTGCTCAGCCATAACCAATAAAATTAAGGCCTTTTCCTTTCCAACAAAATATTGCCTTTGTTCATTCTTTCTCATTGTGAAGCCCCACATTCACCACTAGGTACACAAATGCTGGTAACCAGTTCAGCCAGGTAGGCAGGTAGTTTCAGATTGAAATGGTTACTTTTTTGGAGTACAACTCCCAGAATTCCCCATCTAGCATAGCCAATTCTGGAAATAATAATTTTTAAAAAGTAAAATTTGTGAAGCTCTGACCACATTGCCACATACATTGAACAAATTAACAGAGGCATCTGACATGCGAATAAGATGAGTAGAAGAAGAGTAAAAGCACGGCTCAAGATGGTTGTCACTATTATGTCATGTGAGTTCCCCAGTTTGCTGCTGTGAAGTCCAAGGCCTTGTCTGCATAGGTCAAAAGGCCCATTCCTTCCCCTGTCCTCATTTTGTCATCATCCTGTTTGGACAATGTATGGCCCAAACCCCAGTTCTGGTGTGGGCAGTCTGGACAATGTCTGGCATATCCTGCTACAGAAGCAGTGCATAACATTGTTAAAACAAATGAAAATTACTTACCTGTTGTTCTGGATTTTCTGGGAAGACATGGAGGCCTCCATTTACCCATGATGTGGTGGCTGTCTCAATGGGTGTCCTATTGGCCTGCCTAATGTGGAAGCCAGGATGGATAAACTGAGGCTGTTGTATTTTGCACACATCATGAGAAGGCATGAATCATTCGAAAAGACAATAATGCTAACTGAAGGTAGAGTAAAGTAGAAAGCAGGCAGCAGAAAGAGAGGAAGACCGCATGCCAGATGAATGGAGAAAGAGGTTACAGACCTGAGCCCGCAGGGCCTGATGAGAGCAGAGAAGGACAGGGGGTCTTGGGGAAGCCTTATCCACACGGTTGACATGAGTTGAGTTCAACCTGAGGACAGTTAAGAAAAGCAACCATAACAACAACAAATATGATGGGTCTCTTGACCCCTAGTACTTTATGTACAGAATGGCAACCTTGAAATGGCAGACAGCATTGCAGGCATTTTTGCACCTGGATTTTTCGAGTACCTTCTTAGGCCCCATTCCCATTGGCTTATAAAGCGGATCTAGATGCAGATTATGGAGGCATCATTCCCATTTGAGTGAGCATTCGATCCTCATTGTGCTGATTTCGTTCCCATTGGAATTCGGATCTGATCCCCATGTAATTTTTCCTAGGAAAACCCGAATCAGTGGTGGCTAAACCGGTTTTAAAAGGGTGTTCATTTTTAGAGGTTTTTCCTGCACTTCCCAGAGTCTGATTTGGGGCAAATGAATGGGAACAACAAGGGTGTCTGATTCTGGAACTTGGGGATGGGAGGAGCAATGCTCAAGGGGCTGGCCTGGGGGTGTCACCCACTTGTTCTCTTTCCTGCATTACCGGCGCCATTTTATCCCATTCACATAGGCTTTCCCTCGGTAGGGTGGGAAGCAGGGTAAGGCGATTGCATGTGTAGACAAATTTATTTTTTAAAAAAATTAAGTTTTCGATCACTTAGGCGCTCTGTCTGGTGTCCAAACATAGCAAATTGCTACATTGACCTCCAAATATGGTAAACACATTACGCCCCCTGCAAACTCCCCCCTGCTCCACATGCATAGATCGACGTGTGAGGAGACCCATTGAACACCATTTTTAACTATTATTTTTCTTTTTTTTACATGCCTGCTCTATCGCCCCCCCAAACAGCCCAGGGAGCAATGGGGGAGGCAAAGGGACTTGGGGGAATAGAGGCTCCTTCTCCCTTTCCCAAAGGGGAAAAGAGTCTAAGCGATTAAGCAATTAGTTGGCTGTGACATCAAGCGCTTAGGCGCTTGATTAACAGCTGCTTTAAAAAAAAGAGGTTCCGGAAGGGCAATGGGAACGGGAAGCAAAAAAGTCCGCTTCAAATTACAACCGAGAAAATTTCAATGGGAACGAGAACGGGTCAAAAAAACCCCGAGTTCGTTTGCCCCCTTTCGTAATGGGAACGAGCGACCAAATTCTAATACGACTCGGGGGGGGGGGGGGGGAATCCGAGTCAGAATCACAGCAATATAAGCCACTTTTTTTACCCAGTGGGAATGGAGCCTTAGAATGTAGCATACCATTGAACTATAAAGGTAACAAAGCACAATAACATATGACTTTATCACACGGGGAAAATTGGAGCTTTAACCAGTGATTATCCCATGAAAATCATGTGATCGTACTGTAGTTAAGATATTCACATGACATCACAATTAAAGAGCCATTATCCCAGGAATTCATGGGGAAATCCCATGAATGATTTGTTGCTGTTTATTGCTTGTTTATTCCTGGGATAATGGCTCTTTAATTGCAATGTGTTTGACAATCTTAATTGCAATTGTGCAGTTTTCATGGGATAATTACTGTTTAAAGCCCCAATTCTGCACAGACATAGACTAAATGAAAGAAAGTAGTGGGCAGCATGAGCTTTTGTAAACTTAAGTCTACATCTTCAGATGCTTTTGGAAGTAGAGGAAGTAGACCCAAGTCTTGGGAAACTCTGCTGCCAACTTCTTTCTTTCACTGAGTCTCAAAGGGGCTGCTAGGTCTCTCTCCATACTGGTTCTGCACAGACTTAGGAGTATATCACACTGAGGTTTATGCAACTCAGATCCAGGGTGACTCCTGGTTCAGCTATGTGAATTCATGTCGTAACGTGAATGTTTTATTACACCTAGCCCTTCCATTGCCCTTCCGAATCGAGGGGGAATCGAATCCAAGGCAAGTCACGTGATGCGGATTCACACACAGTAGAGTGAGTGCAAATTGTATTACCACACCAGTGCATACCATGCGGATTCAGCTATTCGAATTGGGACCCTTGCACATGCTCAGTGGGGATCTGGACGCTGTCCTCCTTCCTTGCCCCCTCCTTAGCTGTCATCCTTCATTGGGCTGAAGTAGCAGTCAGGGGATGATGGGATAGGTCGCAGAAGGTCACTGGGGCCATGATTCGGATGCAGGAGCAGTCAGGGGATGATGGGATAGGTCGCAGGGGGTCACTGGGGCCAGGATCGGGCTCAAGGAGCAGTCAGGGGATGATGGGATAGGTCACAGGGTCACTGGGGCCAGGACTGGGCTCAAGGAGCAGTCAGGGGATGATGGGATAGGTTGCAGGGGGTCACTGGAGCCAGGATTGGACTGAAGGAGCAGTCAGGGGATGATGGGATTGGTCACAGGGGGTCACTGGGGCCAGGATCGGGCTCAAGGAGCAGTCAGGGGATGATGGGATGGGTGGCAGGGTGGCAGAGAGGATGAGATGGCATAAAGGAAGAGGAGGGGGATGAAGGAGCAGGACGCAGGGGGCCAAGGGGAGGGGGTGACATCGGAGTGATCTTCCACACCAGACCAATTCAAAGTGAAATCGTAGTGAGCTTGAAAGCAAATTCTGTGAATTCACTTTTTCCCCGATTTCACCAAAATGAGGGGTCACTTTGGAATCACTGCAGAAGCGCCACAGAAGGAGCGCCCATAGAAAGGAATCGCATCTGATAACACATTCATGTTATGACGTGAATCCGCATCGTTGGACCCGCAGTCACGTCGGATCTGAGCCACAACCCCCCCCCCCCCAAAACCTCCTGTGATATACTCCTTAGAGTAAATGAAAGAAAGTAGTTGGCAGCATGAGCTTTTGTAAACCTAAGTGTACTTCCTCAGATGCATTTGGAAGCAAAGGAAGTAGACTCAGCTCTTGGGAAGCTCAGGCTGCCAACTGCTTTCTTTCATTTAGTCTCAAAGTACAGTATTTTACAGAGAGCACTGGGACAGCTCTTTTCAATGGGAAACTGAAAGTGCAAGCTAGTAAAAAAGCTGTCTCCTTCGAGCCGGAATCGAACCAGCGACCTAAGGATGTCTCCAAGGAATGTGTCCTCTACAGTCCTCCGCTCTACCAGCTGAGCTATCGAAGGGATACATTGGGGAGCCTCCCCAGAGATATACAAGCCTCAGAAAGGGAATGAAACTTGGGTTTGTTTGTTTTTACCAAGTGTGGGCAAACCTCCTCTGAACAACCAAGAAAAAAACCCACGATAGGTTTGCATTAGGGTCAGAAACGACTCCAAGGCACACAGCAGCAACAACTACAGTAGAGAGGGCCTGGACAAAGTTGAAAAGTTGCACACCCAAATAAAAAAGAAGGAAATGTGCATGCTTTCTCTCTGTGTGTGAAAGACACACACACACACACACACTTCCTAGGGGAAAGTGCTCAACCATGTAGCCTGACTGCTGCAAAGAGTGTCTAAATGCACAGCTTCTCCCAACTTATGTCCTGTATGTTGGAGGGAGAGCATCTTCCACTGAAGTTGCCCAGAGCAATTGCAAAACAAAAAACAAAGAGCATTTCCTTTGCAAGTGAAGCCATGCCTCTTTTTCAAAATGGGGTCTATTCCTGCTCCTTTTATTGCAAACCAAACGTTGGAAGGAAGGGGCCAGTGGCGCAATGGATAACGCGTCTGACTACGGATCAGAAGATTGTAGGTTCGACTCCTGCCTGGCTCGCTTCTCCCCTTTTCCTACTATTAGAAAGGACAATTCTGGAAATGCCTGTCCCAGGAACACAGCATTCACTCCTTGCTGCTTCTTGTCATGTACTCCATTCTGAAGAGGTCTCAAGACCTCCTATTTTTTAAAACCAGCTTTGCCTTGGCCTCTTGAAGAACTTAAAAGGATATAATTTTGCATCTCCCTTCCATTTTTGCCACCAAGGGCTGCATTGAAGAAGCACAAGTTACTCTCACACTTGCAAGGAGTTGTAAAATAAATGTGGTTTGCTCTGGTTGCAATGTATGTGAATTTATCCTGTAGAAGAAGGCCAAGTACTGTACCATTATTATCTGTTTTAGTTATCTCCAGAATAGGAGACAGGATGCCAAGGGATCATGCAGCACCTTTGAGAGTAACCGAAAGAAAGAAGTTGGTAGCATGAGCTTTTATAGACTTGAGCCTACTTCCTCAGATAAAACATACATGTGAAAACTGCATCTGAGGAAGCAGGCCCAAGTCTACAAAAGCTTCTGCCTTTCACTTTTAGACTCAAAGGTGTTGCATGATCCTTTTGCATACCAAAGTCTTCCCTGTATGACTGACTGCTTCCAAATATCTGTGTAGAGACATCTTTCCAAAATGCATCTGAGGAAGTAGGCTGAAACCTACAAAAGCTCATGCTACCAACTTCTGTCTTCCAGTTAGTCTCAAAAGTGCAGCAAGATCCCTTTGGATACTAAAGTCTTCCCTGTATGAATAACTGCTCAAAGTGCCTGTTCCCACATATCTGTCGAGTGTCTGTAAAGCCTTCCCAAATGCATCTAAGGAAGTAGGTGCAAGTCTACAAAATCTCATGATGCTCTCAACCTCTGTCTTTTAGTTAGGCCCAAAACACCCTGCAGAAATATTCCACTTTGAGACCCCTTTAACTGCCTAGGGAATCCTGGGAACTGTAGTTTATTGTGGCCCCAGAGCTCTCTCACAGAGAAGGCTGAAGGTCTCACAAAACTACACTTCCCAGAATTCCCTAGCATTGAGCCAGGGCAGGTTAAAGCAGTCTCAAACTGGATTTAATTCTGAAGTGTGTATTTGGACCTTAAGTCTCAAAGATGCTGCAAGATCCCTTTGCAGACTGAGCTTCCAGACTGACTTTGGGTTTATGCAAGAGGGGCTTTTCTGCAGGGGATGAAGATGTTTGGCACCCTTAATACCAACGTGCCATTTCCCTGTCCTCTAAAACCCTGATGTTCTGAGGTGATTGAAGTGAATTTGATAAAAGTAGCACCTGCTGCGAGCCAGGCAGGAGTCGAACCTACAATCTTCTGATCCGTAGTCAGACGCGTTATCCATTGCGCCACTGGCCCAGCCATAAAGAGCCCTGCTTTAGGAATGCATCCAAACATATACCCAAAGGCATCCCTTTGCCTCTTTGCACATTATTTTCACCCACTGTCTCCTAGATAGATAGAAAGATAGATGGATATACCAAAAAAAGACATATAAAGACACACAAATAAAATATAGTATATACATATAAAGACATGTATATATATATATATATATATAAAGACATTTAAATAAAATATATAAATACATATGTGTGTGTATATATATACTGTATATATAGACATATAAATAAGACATATAAAGACACACACACACACATATATAAAGAAATTTTAATAAAAACATATAAATACATATGTGTGTGTATATATATATATAGAGAGAGACATATAAAGACATATAAATATAATGTAGTATATAAATATAAAGACATTAAATAAAAGATATATAAAGACATGTATGTAAACATAAAAACATATAAAGTAAGACACACACACATATATAGTATATAGACATATCCATATATATATATATATATATATACACACACACACATAAATAAAAACATATAAAGACATATAAGTATAAATATTACATAGTATATAAACATATGTATATGTATATATATATATATATATAGAGAGAGAGAGAGAGAGAGAGACATATAAAGACATGTAGAGATGTATAAATAAAAACATATACATATAATATAAATATAATATAGTATATCTATATATAAAGATATATAAATAAAATACACATATATATGTCTTAGATTTATATGTCATATATGGATCAGTGTGTCATACAGACAGAGTGATCCATGCTTGGATCCAGTTTGCCTTCCAATGCACTGAGCTCTAAGGATTCAAAAGAGGCCCTCTTTCCATCCCCAGCCCAGAAACCCCCCCTCCCCACTTTCCAAAGCCCAGGGTCCTCCTTTTCCAGGACCTGTCCTCCATTCCCACTCCATTCCTGTCCAGGAGGAGGAGGAGGAATCCCAACATGCCCTCCACTTTGAGCAGGACTAAGATGGGGTGTTGTTTGGAGCATTTTATTGGGCCAGGTCCTCCATTTTATTATTATTATTATTATTATTATTATTATTATTATTATTATTATTATTATTATTATTATTGGCCCTGGGGCGTCCTCCAGGAGGACAGTGGTCAGTTTGGCTCCTGTTCCTGCAGCTCAAAGGCACAGCGCATGGAAGCAACTGGTGCCACTGTTTGCAAAATAAAATCCTATCTTCCACGTGTGCGATCTCCAGCGCCGCCTTGCGGTCGCAATGTGAATTGAACCTTCCCAGCCGCTGCAGCGTCTGTTCTTCCCTTTTTTTGCCAGGAGCCACTGCCAAGTCCCTTCGATAGCTCAGCTGGTAGAGCGGAGGACTGTAGGAAGCTAACGCTGATGGGGATCCTTAGGTCGCTGGTTCGATTCCGGCTCGAAGGAGACAAGATTTTTAAATCCCTAAACTGACTTCCATTTATGGCTCCCCTTTGTTTGAATGAGATGGTTTTAGTCTCCTCCTGCAGCATAAAAGGGGGAGGAGAGGAAAAGAAATGGAAATGTGGGCAGCATTTTCTTCTTTATTTTGTTTTCTTTTGTTGTTGTTCCTTTGAGTTTAAATGCAATGCTTTTTTTTTTTAATGAGTCAAAGGCAAAAGTATCTTCCCATCAGTTGCAAGAGATACTTCTCTCCCATCCCCAAGGAATAAACAATTACTGCTAATAATAATAATAATAATAATAATAATAATAATAATAATAATAATAATAAGCTAATATATATATATATATATATATAGAGAGAGAGAGAGAGGGGGGGGGGAAAGAAGCAGAGAAATATATATATATATATAACACATTTCCATAGGAGCTGCCATTTCTTTCTCCCTCCATCTTCTTCCTATTAATGAGAGACCAGCAAGAGTCCCTGTTTTTATTATTATTATTATATATTTGTTTATATATTTTATTATATATTTGTTATTTAAATAAGTAGCCTGTTATTTAAATTATTACAGTTACAATATCACTGCATTATAGTTACTGTAATAATGCATTATTACAATATCTTATTACAATATGCTACAAAATGTATACAGTTACTGTGTACATTATTATAATATATCCACTATATATTTGTTATTTAAAGTATTAGACTGAGTTCATTATTATGGTTACAATATTACTATTTTATAACTTTATGCAGTTACCATATACATTATTACAATACTGTATATTACAAAATGTATACCATTACTGTATATATTATTACAATATACAGTATATAGTATTTATTTGTTATTTAAATGACTAGACTGGGTTCATTATTACAGTTGTAACTGTATACAGTTACAGTATACATTATTACAATATATTATTACAATATATTACAATAAGTATATAGCTACTGTATACATTATTGATATATGTAAAGTATACATGTTTTATTTAAATTATTAGACTGGGTTCATTATTACTGTTACAATATTACAACAGTGTATCTGTATACAGTTAATGTATCCATTACTGCAATATGTTATTTCAATATATTACAAAATCTATACAGTTACTGTATACATTATTATAATATATACAGTATACATTTGTTAGGCTGGGTTCAAGCTTCTAGAATCTAGACAATGACAGAACTGTGAGGTACATTAAGTAATTTTAATTATTCAACACAATGCATTACAACTAATTTTATTATTTCACTAGTCAATGGAACTTAATTTGAGGGAGTTGGGTCTGAAATATATGGAGCAATTCTGAAGTCTTATTAAAGTTCAGTTTTCCCTCATCGTCTTAATTTCCAAGGGCTCCTGTTCAGCAGTGAGAGAAAACTGATTAGACTAGGTGATATAACTTGATATAATTAAAAACATTACATATATATATATGTAATGTTTTTAATTATATATATATATATATATATATATATATATATATATATACATACACACACACACACACACACTGAGTCCTTATGCACCCCACCCCCAGTCAAACAATGTCTTGATATAACAGCATTAAATTTGAAACACTTCGCCATTTACAAGTCTTTGGGGCAGAGCAGACAGGCAGGAAAAAGGGGGCTGGATTCTGGGTTTCTCCCAAAGTGGGCCGAATGCCCATGGGCTGTCCGTACCATGCGTTGTCAAACCATGCTGTGTGCTGTTGTTTGTTGTTGTTATTGTTGTTGCCCCTTCACCATGCATTTGCAGCATCACACAAACACACCACCCAGATGCCATTCTGTTGGACACCTGCCCATATGACTAGTCACACCGTAGAATGTGTGATGCACCACCTGTACAGTATAATGGTGCATCATGTCCCCAGTGATACACTGGCAAAGTGCAATCATGGAAGCCCCCCCTACATGCCTCCTTCATCCCATGCCTCCCCTGCTGGATTGTCTGGTTTGTGTATGTTATAATTACATCTATTGCATTGTTAGTGATCACATTTTTGCATTGCCACAGTCCCGAACTGATGCCAGGGTGTTTATAAGTGGTGCAATGATGTGCATTTTTTGCCTTGAGTCGGAGTATCACAGCTTAACAATTCATTATCTCCATATCAAGTGGATCAAGCATTATTGAGAAAAAGAGAACTTTACAAGATTGGGGGATGTTGTGCTCTAGAGGCATTTCTCATTCAGGACTTCCTTTCAAAGAAAAAGACACTTCCTGCTTTTTATGACTGCCTTGACCTCTTGCCTCAATAAGGCTGCTACCTGCCTATTGTGTGTTAGAAACTTTTTATGGCAGTATGCTGGATGTGGGTCTGTAAGTCAACTTATTGCTTGTAAAAGGGGCTGGCAGGAATCAGCGATGGGGGCATTGGGTGCTTTCAGAATGATGCATAAAAACTAAGATGCAATGCTATACCAATATGTTATGTGGGTTATTTTTACTTATATATTTCCACACAATTATTTTTATCATTTATTCAAAGTATTTCTGTATTGCCTCCCAACCCACAAGGGCTCCCAAAGTGACAAACAAATAAAAAACAATTTAAAAAATACTAAGATACAAGCTTCTTTTCACTTTCCACCCAGTTTTGTCTCATGCATTGTCTAAACAGCCAGCCTTCAAAGCAGTTAGAAGCCACTTTATTTGGCCAGTGTGGACAACCCCTTTGTTGTTGTTGTGGGCCTTCATATGGTTTTGCTAAGGTGAACCTATCACAGGGTTTTCTGAGGCTGAAAGTGTGTGACTTGCTTAAAGTCACCCAGTGGGTTTCCTGTAATTTCCCTTCTGCCACCCACTTCATCAGCCCTCAAGCGTTATGGCACTAGAGCTCTCTGATAGAGACAGCTTTACATCTAACATAACTACACTTCCCAGAATTCCATAGCATTGAGCCATGGCAGTTAAAGTGGTGTCAACCTGGATTATTTCGGAAGTTAGCATCAGCATAGCCTCTTGCCTCATAGAACACATCATCCCACCACCATGGAAAGGTAGCTGGTTTATGTTAACTGGGGTAACTGGTTTTGATAGACTAATGTAAATAGTCCAAATGACAGTACAGTATTAGGTTTCTTTTGGAATAAGGACCTGATTGCTGCCTTGGTAAACTGTTGTTGGTGGGTACAGGGGTGTTATGCATGCAGGTGGTTTGACCAGAGTACAGAATTTGTGGTCCACCCAATTGTTTCATATATACACCATACAGATAAATGCACGCGCACACACTCATTCATTCATTTACACATATACCTCAACAATATATGAAGTATTGTGCTCCTGAATAGCAGCTGAAAAAAATAAAATATGTGTTACTAATAATTCAAGTAAACAGGGAGATAGAAGCCAGCAAAAATAGTTAAAGAAATAAAATAGGAGCCACAGAAGATACAGCGTTGAGATGAAAACTAGTAAACATGGTGGAGTTTTAAGAAGAGGATATATGCCTGATAAATCGCCATCATTTTTAGGCAGGAGAAAGGAGGGAAAAGAAATGAAGAAATGAATACACATAGAAGGGGAGGGACATGAAGTAAAGGTTTAAAATATTTAAACCTGACTGTTGAATGAACAAAACGTGGCATGGTAGTGAATGGTATAAGTTTTCCATATAAACTTTGAAAGGATTAGTAGGGAAACTAACTGTGAAAATCTTAGAAAGAATAAGCAAGAATAGAAGTATTAATAGAATAAGGATCAATTTTTTTAACCCGTTGTTAAGACCAAATGGTGATGTCAGAAGATGAAAATGAAAGCTTGGGTGAAGAAACAGCACAGTGAGTTGTTGTCTGATATTCAGAAAGGTATAGCTGTAAGACAAGTGGAAATATTGGCAATAACAGGCAGGGGAGAAGGAACAAAAATAGAGCTGGAAATCATGCATGTGATATTGCAAGCCAAAAGAAGAAATCAGATTACTATGAGGAAATATATGATGAATTTTACAAAGTGACCAAAAACTGAACCCTGAGGGACTCTGATTGAAAGAGGAAATTAAGAAAAAGCAATTAACAGATAATTTAAAAGAAAGATTTGTGAGATAAAAGTGAAGCTAAAATAGTATAGTACCCCAAATTCCAGACAGTGAAGGAAACTAGCAAGTACTAAAGAATAAACTGTCTTTTAAGCTGATGAAAACTGAGGAGAATAAAAATTAAAAGTACTTCTAATTTAACATGTAGCTGTTACATTGAGAAATTTCGGTAGAAGACTGTGGTCAAAAGCCAGACTGAAAGAAGCCCAGATGAACTAGAATAAAGAAAACTGAGCCACTTAAAGGACAAAACTATCCAAGTAATTAGAAATAAAAGAAGGAAGAGAAAGCTAGGTAGAACAGAATTTGTCAAGCCAGCCAGCCAGCCAGCAAACAAACTGGAAACCAATGACAGCTTTGAATAAGCAACATGGGAAGGAGTTTAATGACGTGGGTAAGAAAGAATGGAGTAAGGAATTATTATTAAGAAGTAAGACTGAATGGGTCAAGAGGACATGGAACAGATTTAAGTAAAGAAAAAGATGCCACAGAAGCAGAAACTGGAGAGTGAGGGGAAAGTGACAAAGAGGAATATAAATATATGCCAGGGAATGAAATAAAGAGTTTTCTGAATGGATGAAATAAACTTTATCAACAAAATACTGGGAAAATCTATTGAAAATGGATAAAGAAATAGATAAAGAAGGATGTTAAGGAAGAGAACTGAAAGTGGCAGATATCAACAACAAGAAGATTGATGGGAAAATTTTTAAAAATGATAGTAAGAAACCGTGGATTTATTCTCAATGAAAAGAGAAACTTGGGGGGTAGGAACAGCATGAGAACAGAAACAAAGAAGGCTGGGGAGAAGAGGTACATAGGACATGAAATAGAAGCATACCAGTACACTGAAATATGAGAAAGTGCAAACACAAAACATGCAATGGAATTAACAGTTTATGAGATAATAAGTGGAAAAGGAGAATGAGAGCACAAACTTAATTCCTTCCATGGAAGGAAGGAAGACCTTGAAATGCTTGAAAAGTCAAGAAGCCACAGAATGCAGAAAGTTAAGCAAAATGATAATTATCTGAACAAGGGAATAAAAATTAGAGATACATGTAAACATATATATCACAGCAGAGAAAACGTAACGATTTCTTACAATATAGAGAATCTTTATTATTCAAGTAATATACTGGACAGCAAAAAAATTCAGTGTACATGGTACATTTTGAAATTAGTAGGGCAATAAATTCAGAAGAGCAATGCTAAATACTTGCAAATGCAATACAGACAGCTTATGGATATAATGTGATATGTAAAATGAGAAGCATTCAATGTAATATAGATAACTTGGGAAAGGTAACAGTTCCTAGAATCTTCTAAATAGCATGGTTATCCTGGCTGGGGGCATTTTGGAAGCTGTAATTGAAAAAGTAATTTTCCCAAGTAGTGAACATATTTAAAATTTGTAATGATGCAGAGTTTGTTTGTTGCTAATTGCCTGATATGTCTTAAAGCTCTGCACACACAATGAACAGCTCCACACAAGCTACATGAAAAATAACTGACATGTTGTCAAATGGCTTGCAATTTAAATATTGAATTTAGGATATTTAAAATATGCCCTGTTCTTGAGGTCTTACACATGAGTACTTTCATTAAAACTGAGTGCTTCTATCGTCATTATTACTAGATTTATTCTCAATGTGATATTGTGAAAAAACAAATTACTATATTTTTTGTACTCAAAATGATTACATTTCCAGCTTATTGTTGTGCATGCTTATTTGGATGTCAGTCCCACAAACTTCACTGGGCTTTATTCCTAGATGTATGTATACAGGACTATAGCCATGATTCCACTTGTCTTAATAAACTGAGATAATTTCCTTCTCTGCTTTTTGTTTTGGGCATGCACAGTTCAACTCCAAAGACACATCAGCAAACTATCCTTGGATGTACACAATCTATTACTGTAAAATAATTATTAGCTAGCAGTCCTCAGTTATACAGATGTGTAGATACTTCATGTATGTTGTATAAAGAAGGAACCTGGCTCAACTCACTTTCTGGAGCAAAAGAATGTTCCAGGGAAGACCTCTGTACTGAGTTTCTCATAATCTTTGCACAAATTCAGGTTGCAACAAGCTGTTTCTATGCACTTTCCATAGCTATCAGAGTCAAGGAAGAAATTCCTAACCAATGAGAAGCATTATCATTATCCATTGTAATAGGATTGTTGTCATTCATAAATTAATAGATACTGATATATTATTTGTACATATAACTCAACTTATAAATATTTAAGTAAACAACCTAAACAGCTGCTGTTGTGAGCACAGATGTGTGTAGGTGTGGAAGTACACATTTTATCACTTTCCGTTTGCCATGTATCCCTCAAGTGTCTGGAATGGCTTATTATTCATCTGTAGATTGCTAATTTCACTTGATTTTGTAGTGAAGAAACATTGTGTACACCAAAGATTAATGTGTTGCTGCATTAATATAACACAAATGCACCAAACTAGGGTACAGAAGCAGGAATTTCAACTGATAAAGACAGATACAATTATCTTTCATTTACTGTTCTTTGGGAACTATCTCAGCTTACAAAGAATAATCAATCGCTGCTTTGGTCATAGTACCAACAGACATGAAAGCAAATCTGTTTATTTGTTGATTAACTGTCTAGTCCTTTTTCCAAGGAGCTGACAGAATCTTGCAACTATTTTCTTTGGGCAAAATATCCCTTTGTCCTTGTATTTTGGTTTACATATATATTCCTCAAATGGAAGACTAAGAGTCATTTTTCATAATTATGAAAAGAATCTCAGGAGGTTGCTGTAAAAGTATAAACTGAGGAAGAAAATGTATACTATGATCCATATGATTGCAATACTGTGATGGAAAATGAAGTCAGTGAGTCTATTAATATATAACATTCCTAGTATTAAAGAAAGAACTACATCTAAATAATCACTGCCTAAACTGTAAATGAAGTGCAATTATGGATTAAAACTAGAGACATTTTCACAGATGACACAAGAAAAGTTTTTTCCGTTTGATATAAGCACCGTCTCTTTGAAAAGGCTCTTTCCCACTTCATATTCAGCAACATTCATACATACAAGTAAAGAGAGAGACTGAAGATCTCAAATGTGCTCTTACAATGTGATGCTATGCATGCTTTCTCAGAAGTAGGCCCATTGTCAGCTGAGATCAATAGGACTTAATCCCATGCATGTATATAGTACAGGATTCTTCCTAGTGTCATGTGTGAAAATGTTTTAATCGTGCTTTACGATGCCAAACTCTTTTGGTGACATTCTGTAAGAATCTGTCGATAACTAGTTTATGAATCTGTATGATAGCTGCGACGACTATCTCCAATAAGCTGGGTCTTCTCAGATGCATTTGTTGGCTGAAGCAGAATGGGAGCTTCTCCATCTAAAACAAAGAAAAGAACAGGATTTATATATATACATATATATATTCTACTTTATGCAGATGATGACGTGCTTCTGTCATTGTTATGTGTAGGTTTGAGATGTCCATTAAGAGCCCTGGATGTCTGTTGCAATACTGAACAGCTGGCAATTAAATAATTTTAGTTTTCACTCTTAAATAATGTAAACATTGCTGGCAAATCAATACACAGCCAATTGAACAGGTCAAATTTTATAAATATTTGGGAGCAATTTTCCAATCTACTAGTTCCTGGTGTCTTATGCTATAGCAAATGTGCAATGGAGTTTTAACTCACTTATCTCGTTTTTTTAATGCTAAGGAAGGCCAGTATATACCATCAGCAATTCAAGTGTTCAGTGCTAAGATCTTACCAAAAATGCTGTATAGAGCACAAATGTGTGTACTTAGCCACTGTGTGGGCTCTAGAATCTGTCCAAATAAAACTTGAGAAGCAAATTAGCAATGGCCAGTCCTTACTTCCAGGAAATGATCCTACGGTAAAGAAACAGCTCTCTTTCCATGCTGCAAAGGGTTCACAATTTTCAGTCAAGTACTATATCATTTCAGCTACCATCAGCTTCTCTTGGTTATAATTTTGGACCTGATCTGTCAAGGCACACACAATACCATCTATAATGGGCTGATACCCTATTGAGTACAGTGCGCCCGCGCCATACGCAGGCGCACCATACGCGGCTTGAGCATACGTGCTCAAGCCGCGCGAGGTGGAATGGGTGCGAGCGCCCGTTGCGCCCCATGCGCCGCCGCGCCGCCGTGCCGCCGTGCACAAGCCCCATTGTTTCCAATGGGGCTCGAGCATAGGTGGAATTCACCTTACGCGGCGGGATCCGGAACGGATCCCCCGCGTAAGGCGAGGACCGACTGTACTTCTGTTTCATTCAGACTGCATTTAATCTACTACTGACTTCAGGCAACTAACTGTTCAGAACCTCCACAGCTTTCCTGAAACAAAATGGCAAGGAGTTTTAAAGTTGCGTATACTTCACAACATGGTTACAGCCTGCTTCCAAGCTCTAAATGACCTTCCACACCAGTTCAATATATATGATAAATCCCTGTTGAACATTGTAAGACCAAGCAGGTATTTATTGACTGTAATCTATCATTCAGTAAGTACTATAGTTACTATAACATGCTGCTCCAAAATACCATGATAGTGAGATGATCTTGAACAGTAGTTCCCAGACACAGCCACCTAGATATTGTCAGGTTATAACTTCTCAAATTCCTGACCATTGGTTATTCTGGCTGTGGCTTTTGGGAATTTAAATTAAATGATATATGGAGTTTCAAGTATGGAACCACTGATCTAGAAAGATACTGTGGTAGATGCTATGGAAAAACTACTAAGAACCAACAGGGTCCAGCAGGCAGACTACATGACACAGACCATTTTCCAGACTGGCCAAAGACATTTCCATCCCACAAACATGAAAGAAATCATGTTGAAATGGGTTGAGCTAATCAATCTGGTCCACGAAGTATAGTTGAGTCACTACTACATGGACAAGCACCTTAAAATGGAATAGTGGATCTTGACATCCTATATAGTGATGCCTCTTGTAGTTGTTGCTGTGTGCCTTCAAGTCATTTCTGACTTTTAGTGAACCTAAGGTTAACCAATCTTTCTTGACAAGATTGGTTCAGACACAGAGGGGTTTGTCTTTGCCTTCCTCTGAGACTGAGTGACTTTTCCAAGGTCATCCAGTAGGTTTCCATGACTGAGCAGGAATTTGGACTTGGTCTCTAGAATCATAGGAGATTATTGCTTGGCAAATAAGGCATGACTTACCCCTGCTAGGATACAGTCTCTTATGGGATGCAGTCAGGAATTATCACATTAAAAATGCTGCCGATGCCAATGTGTTTGCAAATTGGCTGGCTGAACATGGTTGGGACCCAGGATGCAGTTGCCCAGCAGCATGGGTAGCATTTTTAATTTAGACTGCATCCTGTAAGCAACTGTATCCCGACAGAGGTACACTGCACGTTTTTCCCATGCGATAAGGACCATAGTATGAGTTCAAACCATTATACCACACTGGCTCATAGTGATAGCTAGAGAGGGCTTTTTGGCAGAAGATTAAGAACTGCTGTTTTCAGATCAAACAACACAGATCCCTTTTTCGGGGAAGTATTAGCCATCTCTCTGCCATTTTGGTCACTCCTGCTCTGACTCCCTTAACTATCCAGAACAAGAAGGTTGAAGCATCACATAGCAGAGAACATACCAACATATTCTGAGAAAGTGCTTCCTGGGATTGCAGAAAGTTATGAACTTGAATGTCTGCTAGGACATTCAAGTTTGAATTTCTTAGAAAATAAAATTGACACCTGGACTGCTTTTGTTTGGTCTCATCTTTGGGCAATTTAAATTCTGCATAAATGCATTAAACATGGATGCAAATAGGCGATGGCCAGTCCCTACTCCCAGGAAACAATCCTTTGGTAAAGAGACAGCTCTCTTTCCATGTTGCAAAGGGTTCACAACTTTCAATCAAGTATATTGTTTCAGCCACCATCAGCTTGTCGTGGTTAAAATTCATTTTCTTTCAACTGCTGTTTTAGTTATAATGACACCTCCCTTCTCAGAGCGGTCATTTGCTATTACATGTTCAGATGCAGAAGAGGTTGACACATCTGATTTTCTAGAATATGAAACAATCTAATTTTCATCATGTTTGTACAAATAGCCTGGAATTTGAATAGAGCTGCATGGGGTCCCCTGCTCCAAATTTACTATGTCAGAATCATTGCTGCTGAAAATCTGATGGCGACCTAGTCCTGCTACCTGTTAAATGTTTCTATCTGAATAAAGGCTATGTACCTTTGACTGCCACTGAACATACACCAGTTCCACAGGTATAGCTTTTCCCCAGCACAGAACTTCTGCAGTTGCAATACACTGCCCCAGATAAATTTTTGTGATATCCATTTGTTAAAGGCACAAATGAGGAGAATTTCAGTAATAAAAGCAAATATTTTACCAAGGCTTCTATTTTACTTCCAAACAATCCCTACCATAAGAAATGGAATAGCCTTTGTGCACAGACAGAAAGAAATATCCAGATTTGTATGTAGGCAGGGAAACTCAGAATAAAAACAATGTTTGATGGTAAATAAAAAGATGGCCTTGGTCTTCCTAACATCAGCCTGCAATATGAGCAGATGCCAGGATACAGGAGCGGGGCAACTTACTGGCTACACAACCTGAATTTTCCAGTTGCTTTCTCCATTTTGGAAAATGGCCATGTGCATGCCACAAGACTTCCCATGGCTTCTGTATTTCCTTGCTGCTTCAAGGGTGTAGTAGCCACTATCCCACTGCCAGTGTTCAATTGAAATCCAGATCCCACTGCAGATAGCTTTTGTATATGGGCAGGGGAGGAGGCATTATCTTGTCCTTCACCTGAAGCTGCCAGATATGCTGATTGGCTCAGGTGTGTAGCTTTTCAAGCACAAAAAAAAGTAGTGATAGGAGATGTAGCATCTGTTGCTGAATATCTGCTAGTTTCTATTATAGGAGTTTATCAGACAAGGGGAATTGGAAGTATAATCCAATGGCCATCTGAACGCAATCATGGGGTTTAACGTTATTGTGTGATAACCCACTACACACAAATTCGGGTAATGGGAAGTCAGTCTGAGCGCAATCGTGCAGTTTCACATTATTGCATGATAGACTGCCACACGCAAATTCGGGCAATGGCATGCTATTTTTGGGCAATGGGGAGCCAGTTTGAATGCAATGAGCATTCATGTAATTTCGCTAAACTAGCAACTTCATATGAATGCATTCTGGCCCCACTTTCTTTTCATTCGAAATTAAGAGAAATTCCTTCCATGTGATAAACTCCACAGAGATTCTATCTAGAGACAAAAAGGAGAACTACAGGCTGTAGTGAAATTGTCAAACTCATGAAGACTAGTGGCCTGTTGGAATTAACTCATCATAATGCCAGCCTTTGGATAATTATTTTTAAGATGAATAGATAATATGATGTGCTGAAACCATTAATAACTGTGAGATATGGTGGGGTGCTACTCTAAACCTGCTGGGTTAAGGATGGCTTCAACATGTCTTTATATTCATTTGTCTTAAAAGTAACTTTCCAAGTTCTGCTTAAAAATTAAGTTTGAAAATAGGGCAAAGGGTAAGGCACACAGATTAATAGTGACATTAACAAGCATCCACCTGCTGAGCTCTTAAAGTAACCTGTGCAGCAGGTACGGATTCAATTAACACTTATTTCAATTTAGTATCCTTTCTCAAATTAACAACACCAGAGCTAAAGAGCTGGAGTAGAACCCCCAGGGTATGTATTTAAGAAAATAATAGTCTTTTTCAAGTTTTTCCCCCTCCTTCTTAAACAGTACATCTGCTACCCTACAATAATAAACACCTCTTTCCATGTCACTCTTAATTTGCTCTTCCAGATCTTCAGGAGACATGCAGAATTCTTGCTCTTCTTCTGGTGTTTTAGGCTTGCATTTTCCACAGCAACAGTTGAAACAGCAACACAGGCAGCAGCAAAAGTAGCAGCCAGTCAAAAGGCCACAAAGAACAAACAGGGCCTAGAAGGAAGGAGAAAAGAAGCAGGGAAATATTCAGAGTCACGTTATAGGATAGCCAGTGCCCACAGCCCCCTTTCACATGGTAAAATCAAACTTACTTGGTTTTTTAAAGAAAGATGAATCTGACTTACTGAATTAATGAATTCTGACTGGGACTAAGACAATCAGTGTGTGGAAATGTTACTCTTTTTAGATCACAACTCTTAGAATCCACATCTGTGGATCTATATCTGGGAATCCACTTCTGTGGGACTGCCCACACATTTATCCAGGATATGTCATCACAAGACCTAATGGCATCACCCACGGGCTCATTCTCCAATGTGATTTATGCCTTAGTATGTCATCAATGCCCATCAGAACTCTACATAGGGCAAATAGTCCAGTCCTTGTGCCAGGGGGAAAAGGGACATAAATCAGACATTAGGAATGGGAGTACACAAAAACTGGTGGCAGAACATTTCAATCTCCCTGGGCATTCTGTCTCAGACCTCAGAACAGTGGCTTGACGAAAAGAACTACAAAGGTAGATTGGAAAGAGAAACAGCAGAATTAGAATCCATGAACTACAGTCCTTCAGCAATGGACTAATAGGGACAATGGCTTCCTGCCTTACTACACACATTTCAACACTGACGCCATCTTTATGGGGGTGTCCTACACTCATTTATTCTTCCTACCTACAGGCTAGTTTCCAAGGCCAAACTGATCTTGCCACCTCATTTCCATATCCAATAGCTATGTCTTTGTCCACAAATGACCATCCATCATTAAAACTGGACTTGTTACTTCATTTCCATACACAATTTGCTCATTGAGGAAAAGGTGGCTAAAGTAAATTGTGTCTATATTGAGAAGTTAGTTGCAGTTAATCTTCCTAGAATTAGTTAACAAAATATTTAAGCAATCATTTGCAAGTTTTGAGAATTACCAAGAAATAAGAGGCCTTTTGGTAAAAGGCAATTACCCAAAAAATAAGTCTGGTTGAACAAGCCAGTGCACTGGAGCCTAGCACCCAGACGTTACTTTATACAACCAGTCTTGTGCAAATGGTAGTAGACAACATGGTCAAGCAAATAATTTTAAGGAAAAAACACATGTAAGTTCTTTGCTAAATTTGAACTGTGCCCAAAGTTGTATAACTAATAAGGAATCTTGGCTTAAAATTACTGATGTACTGAGAATCTAAACCAATAAAACTGATTAGTACAGTCGGCCCTTCTTATACACGGATTTTTTATACACAGATTCAAGCATATACGGTTTGAAAATGTTCCAAAAAAGTATAAATTTACCTTGATTTCCCATTTTTTATAAGGGACACCATTTTGCTATGTCATTATATTTAATGGGACTTGAGCATACACAGATTTTGTTATACACGGGGGATCTTGGAACCAAACCCCAGCATATAACAAGGGTCCACTGTAGTAGATTAGCACTTCTTCACTCATTGCATAATTCACTTTTAATATCCATTACCAAGGACATGGACCCTGGAACTGGGAGGACAGTGAGGAATTGTTACCTATTGAGACTAGGCAAGGGTAGCTGAGCCTTCTTGAAATGATCTGGCAAAATTGGGTCACCCAGACTCCTATCTACTCAAGCCTCCTTGGGATTTATCAATGAGACATGCACTAAATGATCAGGAATAATAAAGGCACTCTGCAATCTATCCTATGAAGGCTTGCTTAAGAGTAAGCTACCATACATTGAACACATAGAGGACACTTCTAATTAACCATTGTGCTTGTAAGAGTGTTCATATTTAAGGATGTCTCAGTGATAATGGATAGGGAAAGTAATCTGCTCTTCCCCTGCAAGTAAGCAAAACTAATACCAACTTCCATGCTAATGTTGAGGTTCCCTCTCATCTTAAAAATAGTTCCAGAGTCCCTGCCTGGATGAAGGGGGAGAATTACTGCTTCTGTGTCCTGCTTTCTGGAACATGTGGTTGGTCACTATGGAAAACAAGTATTCTTCTGATACTAAAATAAATGATGGAACTGTGGAGAAAACAACTACAATGGCATTTTTACTGGAATCATTAAAAAACAGAAAACTGTTTCCAATGACAAATAATTATATTCACAGCTGTTTCTTTTCTAAAGGCTTTATCCCTTTAATAGCTAAATGGGAGGCAGAATTCAACAAATACAGCTTTCTCATCACTTCATCTCTATGTTGGAGAAATATGAACTTGTTAAATATTAAAAACAAAGAGATACATATATCCATCATGAAAAACAAAGAGACAATTCCTAATGATACCTTGAGATTCATCTGGTAAAGCCAAACTGTGAGAATAACTCATGGGATTTACAGCACTTTATAAATAAAGGATAATAATAATAATAATAATAATATAAACACATTACTACACAATTTTCATCTTAAAATATAATTCCTGTGTAAAAATGGCAAGTGTTTGTGTGTTTGTGTTCTATTTAAACTAACAATTTATTCTGGTCCAAAGATTTAGTAACTAGAAATAGCAGTGAGAATAGCACATTAAGTGTGAGATCTGGCACATTTTTTTATGCCTGAGGCCTAATACATTTGGTCACGCTGATTGAAATGTTAACATTTGCGATATGTGCACTGACAAATGCCAAACCTTTATGATTACATAACAAAACAAATGAGTAAGACATCTAATGCCATCAGAATTGCAAGAACCATTCTCCCAGTTCAGCCTGTACTATTCTGCTCCTCCTTCAGTGTCCTCCTCCTACTATCTTCCATTTTCTCTTCCCAGCTCCTTCACAAGGCACCCAAGGTGTGCCATAAAGGTACATGGTGTTATGCATTACTATTGCTTACGCATACGCTATGCCATATATAGCCCAGAAGAGGGCTAAGTTTGTACTGCAATAACTGATTAGCTGGTTGTCACACCAAGAGGACTTTTCACTTTGAGCAATGAGTCATTTTCATTTAGTCATTACTGAAAAGAAAGTCAAAATTAACCTGGAGCTCTAGCTTCAGATATAATTAATTACTTGAGGCGATAAAAGTGGCATACAGCATACTTAATTAGTAAATAAAAGGGACAAAGAAACATCCGTTAATAAGCACTTTCCTGAAGGTGTGCATCATTATTATTGTGCTGTATTTGTTGAAGCAGTTGAGATAAGTTGGCGAGTTGAGCAAAGCTCTTCTAGATACTGAAACCAGTTCAACACTGAGTTACCTAGAACTCTGCAGGTTCTGTGAAAGATGCAATAGCAAGACAGAACAAGATTGCAAACCAATGGCTGTTTCTCTCAGTCAAAAAGTGAAAGAGGATAGACCACTTATTTAAGTACTTACCTTTGCCCACCAGCTAGAAAGCATAAAGTATGTATTGACGTTTTCTTCACCAAATTGTTCAGCAATATACAATCCTAGTGATCCATACTGGTCATAAATGTTTCTTTTGGAAACATCAGTTAGTATTGCATGAGCATTATTGATTTCTTTAAATTTTTCTGCAGCCTCTGGGTTATCGGGGTTCTTGTCAGGATGATATTTCAAAGCCAGCTTTCTTAAACGGGCAACAAAAGATAAAGAACACAGTGATTAGATAACAATAGAGCTATTTCTTTCCTGAGCAGTGTGTGAAGACTGCATAACTTAGTTTTGGACTAATGGAGAAAACAAAAACAAAAAAGAAGTCGAGCCGATGTAGATTTTGCATGAATAATTACATTATGTTTGAAGACTATGCGTATGAAGGTCTGTTTAGTTATGATTCCATGATCAAACAATAAATGGTGCTACTTTGATGCTTTACTGGCATGTGTATTTTAAGTTCTCACCAAATCTCACACCATTTCTTTTAATGCAAAATTCTGCTTGGCAAGACAGATATTGTGTGAGGCAGTAGAAGGCAATTTTGTTTGGTTAAAACCTGAAATTATTTTCAGTACTTGCTTGTTTAAAAAGAAAAGCTCACTGTTTAATTACAAAGTCTATCACAGATTTTGATTTCTGACCATGTTCACGTGATGCTAGCAGTATATGTTCCTTTTTAAAGAGAATACTTTATATTGATTTGTTTTACATTTTCTCCAACCATGCATACTGACAACATACTTTTTTAAAACTATGAAAACCTAGCTTTTGTAGCTTCTGAATCAGCCAGAAATTGATCTCCTTTCCTTTGATTAAAAGACAGGTATAAAATAAACATATAAATACATGGCAGAGGACATAGCTTCTCCAAAGTAATGAGATAAAATAATGGGTAAAGGCAATGGAAAATCCCAAAATGATACTGATCATTATGATTATTTGCATAAGTAACATTACTATGCTTTCCTTACCTTACCAAAGGAATGTGTTAAATGTTACATTGTTACTTGTAGTAGTAAAGAAAGAACCACCTTAGTTTTTACCAGCATAAAAAATACACAATTAGGGATTATTTAAAAGTTTGTTTTTGCTTCGATTTGAGTTGGCACAGACTATATCATTGTCATCGTAGAAAACAAAACAAAAAATTGTCAAACATTTACCAACTCCCATAAGACATCTCATCTCTAGCTTGAGACCAAGAGATCAACCAGGGCTTTCATTACATTTCTTACATTTTATGTAAGATATAATTTTGAAAGCTGTGCGCACACACTCAGAAACCCCCAAAACCCCCAAAACAATGATACTACACTTCTTTCACATTCACTGGGGTTAGGAGCACAAGACCCCCATTTGACCAAAGAATCATGTTGCAGGACCTACAAATGCCTTGAGAAGTGTTTTTTCAACTCTATGGTCAACTTCCAGCAGAATTTCTCTGGAGGACCTAGAGATTCCTAGAGACAGAGCATATTAATCAAATCTGCAAATAATCAAGTCTGCAAAAGTCAAAGCTACACATTGTCCATACAACAAGAGAAGTTATCACATTTTTCATTTTTGAAAAATTTGCATTAAAATGTGCAAAACCCACTCAAAATGCACCACAATCTCTCAGAGATAGACAAAATAAAATTTCATTGTCTTGCAGAAAGAAATGTGTGTGTGTGGGGGGGGGGGTTAAACTGAAAAAAAAAATCTGCCTGCTTTTGACAAAAATCAGACTTCTTGCCATCTTTTAACAAAATATTAGTAGTTAACACTGAAAAAGGGATGAGACACCATGGGTTTATTTTGCTTTTTGGTTTTGCTGTTCTGTGTAACATATTCATTCTGAAGGCCCATGTAAACATTCATATGGAAGACTTCCTGAATCTGACCAGATACAACTTCCTCTGGTTTAGCTGCCCTTTCTTGGAATAGATAAATGTTAGAATAAAATGAAACCCAATAGGCTGAAACAAGATCATACATCAGCTTGACAGAGCCAATCTCTTTCCCACCTCCCACATTCAGCCTATTTGTCATCTCCTGGAGCTCACCTACACATCCATTTAGCAAATGGGGAGGGAAGGGTTTCCTTGAGAGGTCAGGGAGGATGATGTCTTTACTGTGCCTGTTGGGACCCCCCCCCCATTTACTTATTTATTTCGTGCATTTATTAACCATCCTTAGCCAAAAAAAGTTCCCAGAAATCACAGATGCTGGTGAAACGTCAGGAATAAACTCTTCTAGAACATGGCAACGTAGCCCGAAAAGCCCACAAAAAAGCTCCTAGAATTATTTACAGATGTTAATATGACAGCTCTCTGCTCTTTGGCTTGCAATCTAAATAAGACAGAACACACAAGGAAAATGGAATGGCATCAGGGGAGGAGATTAAACCTAACAAGTGCTTTCTGCTCTTCTATTCCTCTGAGGCTACAGCAAAGGAAGTGCGAACATGGAAAAAGTAGGGCTCTTGCTAGTCACTGGGAAAAAGGCATGGATGGAGCTGTGCCTGGCTGTTTCTCTCTTTCTTAGAGGTGAGACCAAAGTCAATAAATGGACATGGGAACATACTCTGGCAACTGAGAGATAGTCTGCACATGTGTAAGGGTATCCTGTACCTCCTTCATAGTATAGGATACCATGCAACAAAGTTAAAAGGACATACAGAGACTTGTGCATGTCACCAAAAGGATTCCAGCCATTGTGTTCTAATAGCACTTTTTCCTCCCCCAAAAGTGTTACAACTCTAAATATATGAACAGATTTGGGTGGACTGTGAGTAAAGGGAGTTGAAAGATAGAAGATACTTGGGGAGAAATGACAGTAAAAATCTGGTACTGTATAAGGAATTGGTCAGAAAATGTATTGTAAAAGAAGAAAAGTACTGCTATTGTTGGAATGCATGCATGAAGCTGACAGTCCCAAGGTCATGCTTCTTTGGACCTTTCCCTAATCAAATAAAGAAATATGGTTGTCTAACCTGCATGCAAAGGGTACATATATTTACAGATAATTGGAACCCACAAGGAAAACAAAGGACTGTTTTTTAAAAAGGCTTAAGTGATAACATTTGTTGTACTATTGTTACTTAAAGAAAGTAATTTAGAAGGCTATTCTACATTTGACCATGTAACTTCTAAAAGATAATTGAACAATGCCCTCCAGTGGCAATACCAATGCTTGACAGAGTACTCTCAAGACTGTTTTTATGAAACAGGCTCTTGTCCTAATGGGGTGGGCAAAGTGTAGCCTTCCAGATATTGCTGCAACTACAACTTCAAGCTTTCTTCATCACTGACAGTGTTGACTAGGCCTGATAGGAGATGCAATCCAGTGACATTAGGGCTGCACTTCCCCACTCCCATTCTAGAAGAACATTTTAGAATAATAATTTTAAAAAATACTATGCCAATACGCCCATAGACAAGCTGGGCAAATTACCTAGCAATACTCACTGAAACCTATGGGAAAATTTAGACTGCTTAATTAAGCAATGGATTCATCTGTTATCTAGATATCAATATTAAACCAAACTATTAGTACTGCACTGGATTCCTGTGATGGATCCCCTCTCCAGACAGGCCCATGAGTAACTTCTTTGGGCTCCTGTCACTCACCTTGCCCCCTTGCCCCTTCCTGGATTTGTTATTTAGGCTATGTGGACCAGTGAATGTGTTGTTCTGTGGGTTCACTTGGTAAGTGCAAGCATGCAATCAAAAATTAATAGGAACAGCCAGGCACAGTTATAAAAAAGAATAAACAAGTAGAAGTTTATTAAAAACATTTAGATCACTTGTAAACCCCTGAACTATTTAATCATGAGCAGCTCCCCCAAACCCTACTCTATTCTTATCTCTGGCTGACTGTCCTATCACTATTACAGCATTTCTTTATCTCTAATCTTTCTCCATCTCACTTCTGTCTTATCTCTATATACCATCTTTCTCCTATCTGCCTTCTATTAGAGACAAACGTCTGTTTTGTATTCTTCCTCTTCCATGCACCCCCCCCTTCACACAATTCAGTGAGCTGTGATTACCTGGCACCAACCAAACTTGCCATTCTTCTCTTTTCATGTTTTAAGGAATCAAAAGATTGCTTGTCTCACCTGACCCTTACAAACATTTAGTCCCAAAGGAGATGGAAAGAGGTTCCCACAACTCTGTTCTCTGTTTACTTTGCACCACAAACAATATCTAGTGGGATTGTTAGAATAACCGGAACTTTAAAATGGGTGGATAGCCATCATCTTTGCAATATGGATATCAGAGAAACAGTGGCTGTACCTGCAGTTTGACACTGTTTTAACTGCCATGGCCCAATGTTACAGAATTCTGGGATTTGTAGTTTTGCGAGCTATTTATCCTTCTCTGTCAGAGAGCTCTGGTGCCACAACAAACTACAAATCCCAGAATTCTGTAGCATTGAGCCTTGGCAATTAAAGTGGTGTCAAACTGCATTATTTCTGCAGTGCAGATACAGCCTGTATCAACAGAACAGGACATTTTCTTCACCTCTACAGACAACATGTTTTAATAAAGATGTAGTCCCATGTTCCAGGTGATGTGTATGGTGCAGCTCTATCATGAAGAAGGGGGCAAAAGAGGATTTAGTCTGCAATTCCAAATAGAAATATTTGGAAGTGCCTTTGACTAATATCAGCCTGCTTCCTGCCACTTAACTCCTTCAGCTAATGTGAACCACTAAACTAGAACTAACATCAAGGATATGGAATATGTGTCTGCCCAATGCTGTTTGACTGAAGCTTTCATTATGTCTCATCTTAGGCCATGTTGGATAGGGAGCCCTGGTGGTGCAGTGGTTAAATGCCAATATTGCAGCCATACACAGCCACATGGTTGTGAGTTCGATCCCAGGACTCCAGGGTCAACTCAGTCTTGCATCCTTCTGTAGGTTAGTACCCAGCTTGCTGGGGGCAATTAGCTTACACACTGTAAACTGCTTAGGGAATACTTAAGTGCACTGACAGACTGTATATAAATGTACTTGATATTGCTACTAAGATGGGAGTTTCAGTGCAAAAGATAATGGATGGCAGCAGATTTCCCACTCTTGGTTTACATTGTCTTGGTTTACAATATCTTGGTTTACAATATCTTCTGTATTGAGTAACTTGGTTTATATCTGTTTCTATCAGGCACCTCAAAACAAAGTTTGTTCCCAGTTTCCAAATCCTATTTTCTATGGGACCAATAAGCCATGATCCGTATCAGACAACATGGTGAGCATTTGATTCCTCATTAGTTTAGTGGCTCACATTATCAAGAGGAGAAAGCAAGTGTGGGAAGAACAGGCTGTATAACAACACACTGCTCATTCGCAGGAAGCTAGAACTGGGAATGTAGCAGTTATATTACTCACTTTAACAGGCAAAATCAGGGAGTGAAACAGCATCCCTATAGCTTTCACAGCAGCTATCAGATGTGTTTAATTGTGGCAGCGATTTCAGCTTAATATTTGGCAATTCAGCAACCATTTCTCCTTACCAAACCCTAATTGTGTCAATGGGATATGTAAATAAACAGACGTGTACCCACATACATGAATGTGTCCTAGTGATCTAATGTAACCCAAGGGTAACAACATTGTTAATTGAAATAATACTATTACAAACTTGGAGCGTTACATTTTTGGATTCCCCAAACTGTGGTTCAAAAAGTAACTTTTCTAAGCTCTGATGCTAATTCTTTTTTTCACTAATAAATTGGTGTTTAATTGGAAACCTGTAGCAGTGCTGTGTTTATGACATTTAAATAACATAGGTGCTGGTGTTTTGGCAAGTATCATGCTAACTAATAACAATAGGAAATTTGAAGTCAGGTACTGAAGGATTATTATAGCACATTGCCAACTGGTTAGTTCAGCCACAAGCAAATTAGCATAAGTTACAGGATCAATTAAATGAAATTCAAGGGTCTGACTCATCATTTTGTCTTGCAAGTATTTACAACTATTCTATTAAGTGTAAATCCCTCTGATATTTCCACTTTATTTAGAAGCAGCCTCTGTTTTTAATCTGTAATTGCTAATAAAGATGGGTAAAACACCACTGTCAGTTTTACCATAGACTGCTATATAACTCATCACTATTCATGTACAATGCAAAATAAAACTCAGTTCACTTTTCGTTCTTCCATAATGACTCTCCGCTTCAGGGACTGGAGAAATTTTAGTGTGTTTTTTCCTCCCACCCAGTGTGAAAAACAATAGGAAGATAATATAACCATGGTCACCAATGTCAACTATAAATTTAACTGGCAGTACCAGTGTGCCATAGTGGTTTGAGCATTGGACTACAACTTTGGAGATCAAGGTTCGATTCCCAGCTTGGCCATGAAAACCCACTGGGCAAGTCATACTCTCTTAGCTTCAGGAGGAAACAATGGCAAACCTCCACTGAACATGTCCTGCCAAGAAAACCCACGACAGATTTGCCTTAGGGTCACCATAAATCAGAAATGACTTGAAGACACACAACACACATGCCACATTTTTAGAAAGCTTTTTCCGTCAACAAGACAGCTGTACTAATCTATAAGGTAAAAAACATGAGGGAGTAACTTCCAAATATGCTGTAACAGACCAGTTTTCAGAAAATTATGGGATGCTTTACAGCATATAATTGGCGTAAATTGGTACAAGGGTTTTTATGGGTTGAACAGATTACAACACACATGGTGTGCATGTGCACCCACAAGTGCATTCTGTTTCCTTCTTGTAAATCTCATTGCTGGGAAACAAATAGAAATAAATTATGTAGAAGGATATGGGAAGATATAATTAGCATTGTTGCTATGATTATCATTATTTATATTATTTTCTTCCTAAAACATAAGCAATATGATTTCTAATGTTACCAATTTTCTAAATGTTACTAAATCAGCATTAGTACTGTGATAATAATTATTTATATTATTTTGTTGTTGGGTGCCTTCAAGTCATTTCTGACTTATAGCAACCTTAAGGTAAACCTTATTGTTGCTGTTGCTGCTGTTGTGTGCTTTCAAGACTTTCCTGACTTATAGGATCTATTGAAGAGTTTTCTGAAATTGGGAGTGTATGACTTGTCCAAAGTCACCTTGGTTTTCATATAGTCGTGTAGTGAGAAAAGACCCCTGCAAAATGAATCTTGATAAATTATGGGAGTGACATCCAGAAACATCTGAAGAACCACAGAATGGCATAGTTTGGAAACTTTGGAAGTGTCTGTTAGTGAAAGAGATTTTTAAAAAGATATATATGTAAAATTATGGATGGCGATTGAATACAATGGCATGTGTGAATGACAGAATGTGGTAGTGATATGCTTAGAAAATGTGTTAGGCTAGAAGTTTCACAAATACCTGTAGCATTTCTTGATTTCATCATGGGACGACCCCTTCTCAAGACCCAGAAGTTCATAGAGTGCTTCTCCGGATGTAGATAAAGCACGCTGCCTTGGTTCAGCCATCTTATCAAAGCATTTCCGAGAACTCTATTGTGCAAGAAAGGAACCCAAGGGAGTAATGTTTCTTAACGTTAAATTTCACAAAAAACCAGAGAAACTTTGAAAGACTCCAATAACCCTTATATTCTTTTTTTTGCTACTTCACAATGGTGAAATACAAATTTGTATTTCATGTGGGGAACTACCAGTTTTCCTACATGTCTTCTGCAATACAAATAACTGCCTGGTTTTAAACTATTCTGTGGCAGCTGTTGCTCCACCCTTGGTTACCAGGTAGTTCTGTTGCTATGGGGTGGAAATTATAATCCTACCCATCCCTCCATGTACTGTTGCAGTGGTCCGTTGCTACTGCCTGATTCCTTCATCTTTAAGGAAGTGGATGGTAAAGCTATGCTAAATTTCTGCTTTTCAAACTGAACATTTCATTAATGTTAAACCTACCCAGTCCACTACTGACTGTAAAGTCTGAGAACTTCTTAGTGGAGGTTCCCTCACCTTAGTCTGAATTGCAATTGTCATGTACATACATGCACACATTATATAGTTTCACACTTTAAAATCAGGATTGATCCTTATATATACACATTATTTCTAGCCCTCATTCATGTAAGTCACATAAACCTAGAACTTGAGAGATATGGCTATTTTACTGCTAAGAGAAACACCTTCAAATATAGTGGGTCCTTGGTATCTGGTGGGATTTGTTTGCAGCCCCCCCCCCACCAACCGCGGATACCAAAATCCATGGATGCTCACGTCCCATTATATACAATGGCATAGTAAGATAGTGTTCCTTATATAAAATGGCAAAATCAGGGTTTGCTTTTGGAATTTATATACTTTAAAGAACATTTTCAAATTGTTGATGCTTGAATCCATGGATAAAAAAAAATCTGTGAATACGGATGACTACTAAAACTTAAGGGAATACAGGTTGAGTCACCCTTATCCATAATTCTGAAATCCAAAACTGTCCACATGAATGGCTCAGATAGTGATACCTTTGCTTTCTGATGGTTCAATGTACACAAACAGTTTCATGCACAAAATTATTAAAAATGTTGTCTATAGTGTATAAGCCAATGCGTATAAGATATATATGAAACATAAATGTTCTCATTATGTTTGTGCAAATATTCCAAAATAAATAAATACATACATACATACTCTGTAGCTTGGGGAATATGTTCAGACTATTGGACCTGGACCTGGGACAAGTACAAATATCTACTTATTTATTAAACTAACCATGTTACTGTGGGCCACCAATATCTCTCAACAGACTTACCTTACAGGATTATTGTGGGGAATAAAAGGGGAGTGGACATGTACATTCATAGTGCATTACAAATAAAAGAAAAACAGTATTAACATTTTCCCTATGCACAGCCACTTCCAATGATATTCTCATCAGGCTACTATTTGTTTTATATTGTTTTGTTTTATTGTCATCTGTTTTTCACTAATGGCAACAGTCTACAGATCCAAGAAAATGTCACAAGAAGCCCTTCCTCCATCCTCACTTTTGTATCTGCTATTCCCATCCCCTCAGTAGAGTTTACATTGTAGTGGTAAATGGTATTCCTTTCTCATCTACATTTAACTTAGTAGTATGTATCTGTGAGTAAACAGCTCAAATGTCAACATACTCCCAAGACAAATACATGTGTAATGAATTCATCAAAATGTTTTTATCTTTTATTCAGAATTGTTTGGATTCATTTCTCAATACTGAAGATCCACATTAAGCATCTACCTCATTAAGTTTCTATCTGTGCTCTCCTGTTGCCTTATCCCAGGTTCTTTTCCCCTCCAGGTAGCATCATGGCTTTTCAGGGAGCAGAGAACAAGAGCAATGAATTGCAATGAATTGCACTGTTTCCCTCTTCCTGTGGGACCTCTACTGCTGTTTTCTTGCCTCCATTACTAAGCTCCTAACTTGCTTCATCCTTGTTATTTCTGGACTCACCTCAAGCTTGTTCTTTACACTTTGCTGCTGCATCTCCTTGCCTTGTGATACTACATCTCCCTATGTTGCACCTTGCCCCATCATGCCTAACTTTCTTGCTCCTTGCACCCTTCCACTTCTACTGTCATGTTCCCTTGCATCACCTCTCTTTCCTCCATCTCCCTTCCTCCATCTAACTCACTTCCAACTCAACTCATCTCACCCCTAGGAATGCACCCTTCCTTCCTAATAGGCCCAGGCAAAAGAAAACTTTTTATGCTTCTCCTTGCTTCCTGTACTCTGCTTTTTGGATAGGTAAGTATAACCCCAACCCCCAACCCCCTTCAAATCCTGTTATCCAGTTTTCATGTTTCCTTTTTGGTTAGCTCTGGTTGCTGTTTCTGTGTAAATTGGTATTGTGTGTGTGTGTGACTGCACTCTGCATTTTTTGAAATAAAAACCAATAATTCACCTAAACCTGGAGTTCTCCTCAGTTATTACTGGTATATACAGGTGCAATCCATCCTAAAGGTTACACAACCTTTCCCAAAGCTAATTTCTCCAACATCTAAAACACCATGGAGATATGTGGTGGGGACCCTCCAATCCTCCACTTTGATTTGGGTAACAGAGGTGGGATACAGACTGCCCCTTTGGGGTGGCCTGCACCTGCCTCTTTCCCTGATGAATCGGGGCCTCAGCTGCCACAGCGGCAGCCCCGAAGCCCCAATCCACCACTTTTCCAGGCTGCAATGAAGCGACAAAAGGCCACTTCCCCGCAGCCTGGAAAGGGGTGTCCTTGGGGCTTCAAGGACTCTGACAGTGGTGGGGAAAGGGAGAAAGGGGCTGCTCGGCCCCTTTCTCTTTGTATCACTGGCGCAAAAGTTTAAAGGCTGCACCAGCGATACGCACGGCCAAAGGAGCTCCGAAACGGAGCTCCTTCTGGCGCCACTGAAAGGGCGCCACAAGCGCCCTTCAGCGATGCCAAGACGTCATGTCCGCGCTGCCCCATTTAGAGGCTGCGTGGCCATGACGTCGCAATGGCGGCACCCATGTAGAAAGGAAAGGATGCCCCGAGGCAACCCTAGTATGTGTGCAGGCCTTGCGCCGATCTGTACAGCACCATTGTTGCAATGCAAATGCACTATTCCCTACCTTGGTCTAAATAGTACAAAATGGGAGACCTACCATCTGTCTTCACATCACTTCTGGCTTTTTGTTGCATCAAAGTTGCACAGGTGCCACACATACACACACCTTTGTGCTCAAGCAAACGGCATTGACATCAGTTAGGAGTGTGTGCCCAAGGTTAAAAGCCTGAAAGTGCTTTGTATACAAAATTCAAATTATTTCTGCCTCTGGTTCCACTTGTACCATGATTTTTCTCCCTGCCTGGAGACAGAAGGAAGCACTCCTAACACTGAGTGCAGGGAGGGGAAATCTAGTACAATAGCCTTGGATGCTGGAACATATTACTGTAAATGTGTTCTTGTACAAGCTCTGGAATTCTTGCACCCAAACCAAAAGCTGTAGAAGTATAATAAATCATGGAGTTGTTTAATTTCTTTCTTTTGCACATGGAAATCTGTCTATGCTAAGAACTCCATTTTAAATAAAACCGGTGCTAAGCCTTTCTCTCCTGACTGCTCAACTGGAAACAATACACTGCACCAATTCATACATTATTTACTGGGCCATGTTTTGCTAGAGTTTCATATTGTAAGGACTGCCGTTTCCTTATTACATTCAAATAGTAAACCATGATGATACACTATCCACCCCCATCTTCCTAAAACAATAAATGTTACACGAGGCTCACATTAAACTAATAACTGTTGGAACAACCATTTCACCTCCAGTGGGAAATCTAACATTGTTTTATATTAATTATGTCTTTTTGCAACTGTGTTATTATAATAAATATATGAATATATCTTTCTGCATGGTTTATTGATATTGACTTTACTCAAAGGAAATAAACGTCGCAAGAGAACACAAGGGGACACTTCCCATTAAGGGAACTGAATGTTGGTTTTGCCCTGCCATTAAGACTGAGGGTCACCTCAGGTCTCTTAATAATTAAGTTGCTGGCTGCGTTACATATTATTAATTAAGAATTGTGTGTCTGGAACATGTTTCACATGATAGCAACATGGGGACTAGTGTTGCACCCAACAACATCAAAGGAGACAGGCTCTATACAAAGAAAAGAGCCCAATAAAAAGCAACTTTCAAGGACTTCACTACTCATTACTATCTTTAAGCAATTCCTTATAAATTAGGCAGTTACATTGTAGGATACTTTGTTTCTTTGAGTTTTTTGCTGTTTTTAAAGTCAAATCTGAGTTATTGAAGCCAGTGGAAGATTTCATGCAATAAGCTTTCTAGGTTGTTAATTGAGGTGCGTTACATACCGCCATAAAGTGGCATACCAGCGGTGATTCTAGGGTTAGGGACTGCGCAGCAACCAAATGGTCCCTAACCCTAGAACATATGGGCAGCATAACAATGGTGATGCCCTGTGTACACGGGCACCACCATTGTTACGTAAGTGCCGTGTGGCATCTGCACATTGCTGTGTGGCGATTACTTAATGAGTGCACCAGTGGCGCACTTGTTATGCCACCCTTGCGGCTTAAAAAGAACTTGCTTTCCTCAGGTTCTTTTTCCTCCACAGGGAAGCCATGTGGTATGGCAGCTGCGGCTTCCCTCTGGAGGAAAAAAGGCTGCCGGCAAGCCGCCCTTTTCAGGTGATCTGTCCCAGGCCTGAGACTGCTATTCTAAATACAAGGGAGTTAGCCCCATTGGCTACAATACAATTTGCTCCTGAGTAAACATGTACTGGATGTTGTGCTGCATTAAAATGACAAGACTGTGCACACATACTTGGAAGTCAGCTCCCCTGAACACAGTGGGATGCCTGTTTGATTAAACATGTAAGGGACTGTTCCTCAAAGTTTCAATCCCATACATTTTTATTGGATTTCAGCATCCTCAGTATATGGGTTAGCTTGGCTCATTTAGCTATTTATAATCCAGCCACTTATTCAGAAACAGAATATTTAGCTATATAGAATAATGCAGATTGTGGGAAGGATTTGGGGACATACTCCAGTCAGAATAAATCCATAAATACCACTAGATCTTGGGGAAAGGGAAAACCAATATGCAGTGGACCCTTGTTATACGCTGGTCTTTGGTTCCAAGATCCCCCATGGGTAACAAAATCCGTGGATGCGCAAGTCCCATTAAATATAGCAAAATGGTGTCTCTTATAAAAAATGGAAAATCAAGGTTTGATATTTGAAATTTATACTTTTTTTGAACATTTTCAAACCGTGGGTGCTTCAATCTGTGTATAAAATATCAGTGTATAAGAACAGTCGACTGTACTTAAACATTCTTGTTTAGGTTAAACAAATCCAGTCATGGTAATACATACCGCTTATGTGTATTTACTTTTAGAATGTAATAAAGAGTTCAACAGGGTTTACTTTCAAGTAGATATGCATAACATCTCAGCTTTAAAATAATTTCAAGATAAATATACAATGCGGCAAAATTATCAGATAATTAATCTGCATTTTACTATAAAACATGCAATCTCATTTTAAGAACATTCGGCCTTATATTACAGGTAGAATAAACTAATTTCCTATTCCTATCACATTGTGGTATATGCCTTGATAGGCCAAGATATTTTAAAAAGAAATGCAAATATCACATTCACATGAGAAGTTAAAAACACACTACTCTCAAGTAACACAAATAAGCTCTGGAAGTAGAGGGCAAACATACCTGTTTCTAAAATGGAGTCCAGTAGATGCACAGATGTCCCATGGAAAGTTACTGCATCAATTTAGCATGTTAAAACTCTGATGATAGTCATGAAAAACATTTTTATTTATTCTGAGAGAAAGAAGGAAAGAAAAGTGAGGCAGAATAAAGTGAACATACTAGCTACCTGAACTATTCTCCTATGAAAAGAGGCAGCTGTTTTCTTTCTTCTTTCACATATGGGGTTAAACAGGTCAGTGGGGTCTGGTTACTTTTTGTTACACTAGTAGCCCATTGGTGATTCCTTCTGAAGGCCCATGAAAGGATGAATAAAACATTAATGAGTATAAAGGTTGCTATAGCATGATAGCTAATGAAGCCAAAAATGCATCACATCCCAGTTTGATTATGTTTCATTCTGGGCTCTTTTTGTCTGTCTCTAGCTAACTGAACAGACTTTTTAAAAACTTTGTTCATTTTTCTCTGCTAATATGTGCATAGCATTCATGAGCATTAAGTCCTCTTTCTTAAGAAAATGAATAGGGAAAATGATTTTATCCACCGAAGACTAGAGAAGAGGGAAGTTTAATTAATAGGGACTTGTATACTTCAAGCTAGGTCCTGGCTCTTCAATGAGACTTAATCCATCAGTGTTCAGAACCTGTCATTTACAATATAAATGAATCAGAACAGGTGCCCACATGACTGTTTCTAGTGCAAGGTACAAAGCTGCACATTGGTGTAATTTGTGCACTACAGGTATGCTTCTAATGCTGGCAACCTGGGTTGCCATATTTCCTTATTGGATGGATTTGACCTGATTCTTGTCATTCTGGCCAGTAGACCATTACATGGCCTGAATTCCAAGTTTTATTTTTTTAAATAAAATATAAGCCTTTCTGGAAGTCAAGTTATGAGGCAAAAAGTACAGCCCTATTGACTGGGACAAAATAAGCCTATGTTTAGCCAATGAGTGAAGTGTCACAGCTTCCATCGGAAAGATTTAAAGATTTAAAGATTCCATCGGGGGGGGGGGGAGGTTAAGTGCATAAAAAGCAGCATAGTCTAGCCACAGTACCGAATAAGGAGACAATGCAAGAAAACCAAGTCACAGGGAAAGTAGAGTAAAATATCATAATACCATAATATTAATGTTTAAGGTTAATACCATAATATTAATGTTTAAGACTCTGTTGCTGGGAGAAGTGCTACTTCTGCCTCCATCTCTGAGCCACCTACCATTTCTTTTAAAAAGCATGAACTGGTCTTTTGCCAAGTCTAGCATTCTCATACACTATACATTCAGATAAATGCTTATATAAATGGTCTCATTTTATATAAATGGTGTAAATGTTTCATGGCTGAAACACTGTAATAGAAAATAAATTCAACAATTAATGTGCATAATTTGCAAATTATAGAAATATATGATACAAAGTTGCATAATATACAGATTGGGCTACCTGGCTTGGGAAACTAGATTATGGTAAGCCTAACTACAATTCACTAGTCCACTTTTCTTTTGTCTATCCACATGCATTTTCATTTATTTATTAATTTCCTTTTAGTCATTTCATCAGTGCCAATGGCAAGTTTCCACTTCCTCTATGGTTATAAGCTTTGAAAATCGTATTTCTTGAGAAATTATATTAAAAGTCTGGCACGTTTCATATTTGTTCTATAAAGACAAAATAAATAATAGATTAGGCTATATTGTTGTGCTATATTGTTAATAAATTGTTTTTAAAAGGCTTATACAGTATTCTGTCCTTGTTTTCATACCAATTAGAACAGCTAACACAGAATTAAATATTATAAAATTATAGAGCAACAATGTAATAAAAGTAGACAGAGGGGGCTATAGTCAGCATTGTAATGTGCAGAAATAACTTCTGTGAGTGCAATTGAAAGGGGGGAAATTCCTTTCCCTTCTGCAGCCCCCAGAAGGCCACAATACATTATCTGGATAGCTGGAAAATTCTTTGGAGCAGTTTTTTGGCAGAAGACAGGGATAGAGGAGAATGAGACTCAAATCCCAGTGCTGTTCTGAGCATCCAGATGGATTCAGACCAGAGAATGTAAGAAGCATTATTTAAAGTCACCCAGCAAATGCTACTCTAAATAGGAAAGGTTTTGCCATGTGGAGAATGATTTCCTTTGCCTGTAAAGTTTTCCTTCATCGTGGAAACATGGGTGCGCTCTCTACCAGAGGAATCTGTGAGGATTGTCTTTGACAGTGGGGAGAGAAATGAGTATGGTTGACCATGGACCAAGTTCTAAAGAAGCATGGACAGCTACTTTTTACATTATATGGTACATTTATACTGGTAATAAAAAAATTGCATAGCTTGTAGTTTGGACTACAGAAATATTCTTCTGGAATTGTCTATTTTTTCCATATGTTTTTTCCTGATTGCACTTAAAAAAAAAAAAGACTGAGTGGTGACAAGCCTTTGGCACCAGGTAGACTTGGCCTCTGAGAAATGTCTGCATGAGGTCCACTCCCTGTTGCTTCTCAGTTGGTAGTCCAAAGGCTGGCGTGTGGTGTGATGTGGGGAGGGGGGGCGGCTCATCCCACCAGTGTGTCACACCACAGACCACTGGTGGATAACCAGGTATCTGACATACATTTTCTCACAACCCTCAGCTGTTTCTTTGACTCCCTTCATTCCTAAACCAGTCTAGCATGCCTTAACACCACACCTTATTAACCTTTAATAAACAGGGAGTTAGAAGAGTGATGTTGGTGAAGATTGAAGGAGATTTTTTTTTTTTAAAAAAAAGGTGGAGATATGAGAAAACTTGAACAGGTTGCAAGAGGAAATCCCATATTTTAGGAGAGAAACAGTTTCCAGGTGTGTTCAAGTCCCACCATGCCCATGGCACAATAGCATCATTGGCTTTGTGGTTCATGGGGGGTGGGATACCAGATTGGGAGAAGGTAACATTGAAATAAGAAAATGAGATCTTATGAATGTGCCAATCACAAATTGCTCCTCTGAGATCAATGATGACAATGCCATTTCCTGCAA
>NC_056525.1:204756532-204771864 GCF_019175285.1 Sceloporus undulatus | reverse complement strand
ATTATTATTATTATTATTATTATTATTATTATTATTATTATTATTATTATTATTAACCTTTATTTATAAAGCGCTGTAAATTTACACAGCGCTGTACATACAATCTTTTTAATTGGATGGTTCCCTGCCCTCAGGCTTACAATCTAAAAAGATACGACACAAAAGGAGAAGGGAGTGGTGGAGGGGAAGGGGATGGGGTCCAGCAGTTCTTCTCTACCTCCAAGGCCTGGATCAGGGGAGATGGACTGGAGGAAGGGCTTCGCTTCTTAATGGATGGTTAATCTTCTTCCAGGGAGGCCTGTTGGAGCTAGCCTGCCTCTCTAGTAGGATAATACATATAAAATATATAGCAATACAGGAAATGATTCAATAAAACAGGCAACAAAGGAACATCAAATAGCAAGTGACAATTATGCAATGCCTGGGAACGCTGCCCTGAACAGGATGGTCTTCAACTCCGTTTTGAAGCTGGTTAAAGAAGTGATGGCTCTTGCTTGTGGGGGAAGAAGGTTCCAGTGAGGGGCAGCGAGTGAAAAGGGCAAATCTGACAGTCTCTTCCAGAAGATAACATTTCTAACAATGAATTAATCAATGACAACTATACGTATTAAAGGAAGCAATTATTATTCTTTATAGTAATTAATCAATTTCCCAGTTCCTAACAATATCAAATTTATGTTCAACCTAGCATTCCAAACTGTGTTTTGTACACAAAAATGAAGCTCTGTTGCTTTTTAAAAGAAAAAAAAATTGTAAAGGAAAACAATATTTACATAAGAAATGTGATGTAGATTTATATAAGAAATATAATTTGCTTATTTAAATACTTTATTAATGTATATATATTTTTAAAAATCGAAGTTTCCAGGGAATCCCCTAAACATGTTGGGTATGCTTTGATTGAGAGTTCCCGCATGGCAGGGGGTTGGACTGGATGACCCTTGGGGTCTCTTCCAACTCCATTATTCTATGATTTTTTATTTGTTTTTGCTATCACTTTTCAAGAAAATTAAACATATTCTAGAACTGTCAACCAATACCTATTGTGTAATTACATACTGTGGGCCTACAGCTCCCTCTGGTGTCATACCATAGCAAATTACTTATGTCTGATATGCATTTCAGATTAATTTATGAGTGGACATTAATATTCAGTGTGGATCAATAGGGAGAGGAAACAACAATATGTGTTCATGTGTGTATTTGCTTCTCGCTCTCTCTCCATCCCATAGCTGCGAAATAATATGTTATAAGTAACATTACCTGTATCATGTTAGTTTTGGGTTTAACAATGGCTGGCATCCTGTACTGTATTGGAGTTATGGATTCATAACCTATGGATCTGCAACTACTTTGTATTAAGGTGTACTACATATTTACATTGTGGCATTATTGCCACTGTTGCAAATGCCTTCTGAATCCCACCTTCAGGGAATTACACTGAGGGATGGAGTCTTGTTCTGCTGTTGTTTGGAGTTCAGCAGAATAATGTTTCCAGCACACTCCCTCCAATGAGCAAGGCTATGGCAATCGGAAGGTGGATCTCTGTCACAATTCCTTGTCACACCACAGATTGCTGGTGGGAGGGGACTGGAAACATTAGTCTGCTACACCCCAATAGAACAGTAGAATAGACCTCCTTTGCATGGTGCAGTGGTTGACTGTTACGGTAAGTTTGGAGCTGGGATCAGGCCAAGAGACAATACATACTTTTACATTTGTAACAAGGGCCCAAAATGCATGGGTCAAAAGTGCCAGCTTCAGGCTGATCTGGGGGCATGACATACAGATGATGCACACCCCTGGATTGGGCCAAAGCTGCACCACAGTTGCCTAAAGTGGCCTGGGGCTGTCAGCAAAAAAAGCACTCCTTGTTGGCAACCAGTCTCAGGACCGTGACATCTGGGCTCCCTGGTCCTGCACCAGTCAGGGGATGACCGAGGCTAGAGCGGTCAGAGGCCACACCAAGCTGCCAGTCTGCATGAGTGATGTAAGACATTTGGTCATGTGGGAGGGGGAGCAATGGCTAGTAAAATTATGATTTTTGCCTTTGTAGCAAATACTATTTACTTGTTGCTTTGTCTCATTACTTTCAGGGTGTGTAAAATACTTTCAAGAGCATTTTGAGTGGAAAAATAACAAGCCACATACAAGGGATGCAAAGCTTTGCTTTCTTCATTTTTGCATGCAAGGACAAATGCTATTCATCCCACTTCAGGATAACAGGAAGATCTTTCTACACTATTCACCAGATATTGTACTTTAAGAAATATTCTGGGAAATATTATAAATATTATTAATGAGAAACATTCAGAAAGAAACTTAAAACATATAGACATGCTGCTAGACTGTTTGCTACATGGGAAAATATGCCATTTGAACTGCCTTCTCAAGATAAGGCCATCTTCCAACAGTTCCATTCCTGGCCTGAATTCAACAACTGACATACTCCACTTCTCTATAGTCCATCTTGATAGTTGCCTTTCCTGACATCTGACTCCCACCAGCTAGTTGTGTTTTTTAGCTCTTTCAGTGCCTTCACTCTGTTCATGATGATGATCCAAATGTATACATGCTATCTTAATAATCTCTTTGGATTTAATGGCTTGGATCTAGATGGGGGTGGTAGTGGTGGGAATGGGGGCAGTGTGAGTGAGTTTGTGAAACAGAGGACCTGGAATGATATTCACAAAGCCCTAAAAAGTAATATAAACCTGCAGAAAAAGTATATTTCTGTGTTGCTTTTTAAATGGGGAGGGGGAAGAGAAATATTAATTACTATTTATTTCCCTTTGAAATAATGGGTTTCCCAATGCTCAAGAAAACCCTATGAGAAGAACAGAACCATGGTGAACGTTCTCAATCAGTTTGTTCAATCTTTGGAGGAATTATAGTATTTTACAGAAAAACGCACTTGTGTTTTCATACACACAAAAAATGTGTTTCCTGTACAGGAGACAGTATGTTCCTAAAAATATTCACAAAAATATTCCTAGGAACAGAACACACTGTCTCCTGAGGAGGGAAAATATATATATAGGATTATAATGTGACTGCTTTTAAGAACTCAGTCTTAAACGTGTTTTGAACACCTTTTGTTCCTGTTTGTTCTCAACAACATGTAGAAATGGAGCTATTTACCAACAGCCTGGAATGAAAGGGCCCAGCTGCCGAGAATGGTTTTGGGTCCCAGTGAATTGTTTTCTCCTAGGCTCTGAGGTCTGCTCATTCTTTCAAGGTCCTTTGAGTCTTTGTGGGGAGGGGAGAACAAATATTTATTTATTTATTTATTTATTTATTTATTTCAATGATTTATTAGTCACTGCCAACCACAACCCAAACCATTTATGGTCACCTACCCAGAGACTGCTCCCCTCCTGCATCACATGCCCCTTGGCAGCCTATCTGGGACAACCAGGAGAGGTCAGGAATTGCTCTTGGGAACTGACAACGCACCCACCTCCATTCTCACCATGATCACGTTAACGAACAGGAAGTGCATATATACTGGATTGGGACCACTCTCTACTGCACATCCCTCCAATAGTGTGACTGGGCTGTTGCTGGTTTGCTTGCTCTCTTCTGCTCTTGCCCTTAACCCTGTCTCCCTGCTCTATGCCCTACCCAGCATACTTTGTGTGTGTATGTATGTTTTTTAACAGAATTCTGGAGTTTTGCTAATGCAGTTTTTTTAAAAAAGGTAAAGAAAGTAATCAAAACAGCAACAACAACTGGCAGTTCTGGAATAGTGAAGTGGAGGAGAAGAGGAGGAGACATTAACACTATGTGACCATGCAATCCTGGAATGTCCGCAAGATAATTTACCACATTTACTGTGGAGTAGTGATTGGGAGCTTATTGGTGGGTTTTTCCCATTAGTGAGAAGAAAGAGATAGTGTTGTGTGATAGTTTTCGACAAAGGTGCAGTTACTAAACTTTTATGACAATTTAAAAGCCAGGTGTGATAAAGCCTTGGGGGCCAAATTGGCACAGCCCAGGCTGCGGAGCAGGAAAAGCTGCCACTATCACTGCCACTGCTACTACTGCTGCTTCTGCAGCTGTTCCTCGTCTTTCTCCAGGACGCTGAGGCTGCAGAGGGCTGACACCTCTGGATCCCTGCTTCAAGCCACCATCACTATCATTGGAGGTTTTGTATTTTATCTGTGGTAGACTTACATTTTATCCACCTATCTATCGCTCCAGTTACTTTCCTACCATTTACTGGTGCTACTGTATCCCTTTGCTCATCTGCATCTTCTCTGGGTTCCACTCCTGCTCTCTCTTGCAGCAAGGTTTGACTTGATAGAAATTTTTAATATTCTATAATCTAGAATTTTGTATATCATTATTATTATTATTTTGAAATTCACTAATTTTACAAGGGATTTCAAAATCATTTGGGAAATAATGATACAGTTGAGACATAATTATATTACTGACAAAGACAAAAACATACACAACAGAATGAGGTCCCAGGCCCTCTTCTAGATGGCTGCAGTTTGTTAACAGCTGTCCCTACCTCTCATTGGCTCTGTCCAAGGGTCAAACTACATGGTATATAATTTAAATATGATCATGCAGCTAAGCCTTCATTTCTATAGTACTCCAGAGTAAGCCAGCATTGATAGTCTTAAATTATATTTTCTTCCCACTGCATTTCAAGTATGGGGCTACTGTTAGTTCAATATGAAGTGGTATATTAATGAAGCTGTTTGTTTGTTTGTTTCTAATTTTTGCAACAGGGTAAACAGCAGATTTGTTCTTGTAAAACTGATTTTCACAAGAAAAAGACTTTTCTTATTATGCTGTATCTTTTTGCTATTTATTTAGTTGTTTATATCACAATAATGGGATTCAAGGAAGCTGACAACACATTTAAAAACAATACAAATCAAAGGCAAACAATGGGGCCATTCTGGTCTCCCTAGAGAAGGAATTTATGATCATATTTATGGAAAGGTGAGATATAAATAAAAGTTATTATTATTATTATTATTATTATCATCATCATCATCATCATCATCAAAGTCTGGGAGCAGCCACCAAGACGTCCTCTCTCTTGGGAACCAATAAATGAACCAATACAATATAATACAGTCAGTAAAATAGTGTAGTGGCAAATAGTCTCCCAACCAGTGCTCTGTTTCCCTATGCTTTTAAGGGAAAATACATATCTTGAAAGAGTCAACCATAGGTTTCCCACATAATGGACAGTTTGACACCCACTGACTCAGTCAGATGACCAGATAAAGAGAGTCCTTTGCTCTATAATCTGAGCAGTTGTACTGACTTGTTAAGTGCCTGAGAAACATATAGATAAAAGTGTGGATGAAAGACTCCAAACATACTTCTCTAAGAAGCAGTTTTCCCATCAGAAAGGCTCATATTTGAACAACATGGAAGGAAACTTTTTTGTCCACACTGTAGATTTCTTTGTTTAGTTCTAAGGGACATTGTTCATGTTATAAGGTTTATCAGAACCAAATGAGGACTTGTGATATCTTCTAATGCCCCTCCCCCTCACATCTATTTGGCACTCTGGACCATGCATTCAAGCAGCTCATTAGACATGGGCACATAGGACTTGAATACATCATGTTTAGGCCACATTCTTTGATAAATTGCTGTATAATTTGACTTACAAATAGCTACAGGTATAAATATTTCAGACACTTTGTGAACTGTTTATGTCTAACCTTCCCCAGGTATTACTAAGGAGGGAAGAACTAGGAGGGACTCTTTCTGTGTTTCTGCATGATAGCTCACATAACATGGAGAGCTGTGCACACACACATTCCTCATGGCCAACAATGGAAGAGTTCAGGCATAAAATGTGCCCAGGAGAATGAAGGGAGGCAGGACTAATGAGACCAGAACGTCTCTAATATGGCAGAAAGTCAAAAGCAGCACACGTTTGGGGTACAACAAAACACATACTATAGAGAGGAGGTTGCAGTTGAAACAAATTTAAATTGTTGGTTTTATAGTGCTAAGACAAATGTACTGCTGATGGTAGGTGCATGGGAATCGTTACACATTATTTTGGATGTATGTGTAACCCTGTCTGCATGGGCCAAATAAAACAGCCTCCTGCCATCCTCTTGGCAGGGACACCAGATGACACATGGCCCAGAGGCCAGTTCTGCTGCAAACAGACTGGATGTCTTATGGCCCATTCGGCACCAGAACTGGAGTATTCTTCTCTTAAATTGTACTAAAATACCCGCCTGTTTGCTCTGGATCTTCATAGGCAATCCAGAGCCTTCCATTCCAATACTGAGTGGCTGTTTAAAATGCATCCTGGTTCCTGCTGAACTGCCCTGCTCCACACTGAACCACTACTACTCCAGTTACTTGCTCTGAGGTCAGAACAAGGTGCCCAGCCATGTGACCTGAGAGCAAAATGACCCATGTCAGCAAGGGACACAAAAGGTGGCTCAGTGGAATGCATGTACAAACAACCATCTAGCATTGGAGCAGAGGGCCCTTGTCATGGATTTGGGTCAGGGCAGTTCTAGGGACAAGCTATCCTGGGCTGCCCCCAGAGTATCCTGGCTAGTGCAGACAGGACCTGTGTGTTATGTGTACAGAGAATTTAAATGTGGGAACAGCTTTATGCTTTAAGACATAGGGGTTACATTCATCCCATTTGGGCTCACCCAATAACATCTGCAGGCCTTTCATTAAAATTCCATTTAAAAAGGTGAAATCCCACTGCTCACATCATGTGGGGCTTCCTTCTCCTGTTCTCCGGATTTGATGAAGACTATGCATAGTGTGAGATGACCTTAAAGGAGGCTGGATGGACATCTGTCGGGAATGCTTTGATTTAGATTTCCTGCATGGCAGGGGTTGGACTGGATGGCCCTTGGGGTCTCTTCCAACTCTTTGATTCTATGATTCTATGAAAGGCTGTTTCTCTTAAGGTCAAAGCAGCTGCAGAAGTTATGGAAGCTTCAGTACTTTGTTTATTCAGACAACAGATATCAACTAACAACAGAACATAACAGTTAGAGTTTTGCTATAAAGGAAAACATATCTTAGCTGTAACTTCCTCAGCCAGGTCCTCTCTAGACATATCTGACTCCAACAGTCAACAGCATGGTCAGGGATTATGGGTGTTGTAGGCTAAACATCAAGAGAGGGTAATGGTTGGGAGAAAAGCCTCCCTAACAAATTCTTACTAGACAATGGAGAAGGTTTTACATATTCAATGTAAAAAAGTAGTCTCTGAAGATGTCAGTCGCAGATGCTGGTGAAACGTCAGGAATAAACTCTTCCAGAATATGGCTACATAGCCCGAAAAACTCACAAAAAAGCTATGAAAACATAGTTATCATTGCATCCTAGCTCTCTCCTTTAAAGAGAACGGTCATACATAGCACATAGCTCAATATGCAGATGACACCCAATTCTATTTCTCCTGCCCACCTGATTACAAGGAAGCTGTATCAGTACTGAACCAATGTCACTAATGGACTGGATGAAGGGGGGAAAAACCTGAAACTTGATCTAGACAAGACAGAGGTGCTCCTGGTCAATTGAAAGACAGATCTGAGAAGAGCTATGATGTATTTTGGCTGTGCCGGATGGGGTTACACGTTCCTGAAATCTCAGACTCACAGCTTGAGTGTACTCCTGGACTCAGTCCTGAGTCTGGAAGCCCAGGTTTCAGCAGTAGTCAGAAGTGCATTTGCGCAGTTAAGAGTAATGCACTACCTGCACTTGTCTGAGAAGCCAGATCTGTGGTAACACATGCCTTGGTTACATCTCATTTGAACTACTGTAACATAGGCCTGATGAAGATGGACAAAAAATGCTATCCTGAGGCCGAAATTAGGGCTTGGGAGAGTGGAGCGACCTCACACTCCTGAGTCCTACCATGCCATAATGGCGTGCCCCCATCTACACAGGGGCCACCATGATGACGTATGCACGGTGCAGCGTCCAAATGGTGCCACGCCGCATGGATGTCATCAGTGTGCACAAGGGCACCAATGGTGCAGCACGTGCACCCTAAGGCTCCCGCAAGCTGTATCATTTGGTTGCTGCGGCCTCCGTGAGGGGCAGAAAGGTGTGGCATCTTGGTGCTCCTTTTTGCCTGTCTGTATTGGGCATAATCTATGTGGAGGTGCTTTTGGAAGCAATTTGGAAAATTCAGCAGTCTCAAAATGCTGCAGCCAGAATGCTGACTGGATCCAGTTATAGGGAGCTTATACCTCCCTTGTTAAAAATCTTCACTGGCTACCAGTTCATTTCTGGGCAAAATTCAAAGTGCTGGTCATAACCTACAAAGCCCTGTATCTATGTGAAAGTCCCTATTTGCCCTATATGCCCTGCCTGTCAGTTTTAAGACCCACAGGAGAAGGCTTTCTCTCTGTCCAACCACCATCACAGACTCATTTGATGAGAATATGAGCGAGAGCCTTCTCAGTGGCTGCTCCCACCCTCTAGGATTCCCTTCCATGAGAGGCTAGACCAGTGATGGTGAACCTTTTAGAGGCCGAGTGCCTAAACTGTAACCCAAAACCCACTTATTTATTGGAAAGTGCCATGTCCCTCTGCCTTTCTAATAACAAACTCTGGCAAACTCTGTGCTGGGGCGATGGCATGTGTGCCCACAGAGAGGGCTCTGAGTGCCACCTCTGGCACTCGTGCCATAGGTTCGCCATCACTGGGCTAGACTATCACCCTCCTTGCTTTCCTTTTGCTGGTAGGCAAAGACCTTTTTGTTGAAGAAGGATTTTAATGAGTAACTGCTTTCAGGGAGTCTTTTAGTGAGTGTTTGTGTGTGCATATGCTTTATTGTAATTTTAGGGCCCGAACAGGCAGGCCAAAATAAAGCTGCTTCGGATCACTTTCGAGGTATGCTGTTTAAATGACACACACATCTTTAGAGACCAGAAGCTGTGCCAAAGCTGCACTCCAGTCCTTAGGGCTGGAGTATGGCTTTAGTGCAGCTTCTGGCCTCTTAAGACGCATGCATCATTTAAATACATACCTCCAAAGTGATCCGAAGCAGCTTTAAAGTGACCTGAAGCTGCTTTAAAGTCCCACTCTAGGAGAAATATGGCATATAAATAACACAGATAAATAGATGGATAAATGGACAGATAGACAGACATTCTAAATCACTTAGGGGCTGTACAGTCTACAGTTGTACAGACCTTGCTAGATCAGGGCCAAGACAACCACATGCTGTGGCCATGATCTAACTTTTCCACGGTGCAAAAAGGGCACCATAGCTGCTGGTGCCATGGCATTTCAGCTCTCTTTTGGTGCAGTACGTGTACACGCTGCACCAAGGGAGCGCCGTGACACCTCCTGCTGTGAGATGGGGTGCGCGGCATCATGCTGGCATGGAAGCAGAGTTGGGGCGCACAGCATGCAGTCGCCATGCCCCCACTCTGCCCCAGTGCCAGCATTTATCGTCAGTCTGTACAGGGCCTTTGAGAGTGCTGAGTTCACTAATAAGTGGTACAGAAATGTAAATGCTAAATGATAAATAGATAAATGGACAGATACCTAGATTGTACTTCTTTGTATTTTTGCATAGCTTCTGGCAAATGTTTTAGTTTGTAGGTTTGAAATCAATATTTTGTTGTTATCTAATCTTTAGTTTTCACTTTAGCTATTAAAGTGGGAAAACAGATATACAGTATAGGGAGAACCTGGGAAATGCAGGTGTCTGGCAGTTTATGACTGCTTTCCTTTATAATGGTTCTTACATTTTTACATGATCAGATAATTCATGGCCATCACTTTCTTTTGTGTTTACCACCCACATTTGTTTATCACCAACATTTATTACATTAAGAAACTGTGGCTGGAGTCTTGAAAAATTATTTAGTTAAGTATATGTAACTAAATAGCTGATAGCGTGTGTATCAGCTATTTAGTTACATATACTTAACTAAATGATTTTTCTCGGCTTACGTCCCCATCCCCAATGGTGCTACATCTGCACTACAGAAATAATGCAATTTGAAACCAAACTGGGAACTGTAGTTTGTTGTGGTACCAGAATGCTTTGACAGAGAAGGCTAAATGGATCACAAAACTATAGTTCCAAGAATTCCATAGCATTGAACCATGGCAGCTAAAGTGATGTCAACCTGGATTATTTCTGCAGTGCGGATGCAGCCTAAGTCATGATTGTGTGTCACAATTGCTACTTCATCCCCAACCTTCTTTAGTGGGAATAAACTGCAGGGGGAGAAAGTGGTCTATTCTGTCAGTGATTGAAACATAACTGAATGACATTTCTGTAAGTTTTGAAGGGTTGGGCCAGGAGAAGCTACTTAAGTCTGAAACACAAGCCAAAAGGAATGGTTTTTGTCCGCTTTGAAGACATGGTGTGCAGATGATGCATGCCCCTGGCATGGCTGGAAACTGCTCTGAGGCCACCTAAGGCAGCCCAAAGCCACTGGTAAAAGGAGTGGGGAAAATCCACTCCTTGCCAGTGGCTTATTTGGGCATGTGGCAGTGGCTTGCTTTCAGAATGGGCTGTCCAGTCACTGAAGTCCTGGGCCCATTGGGGCTCAATTGCAGGTAGAGCAGCTAGAGGCCACTCCAAGCCACCCATCTGTTTAGCCCCTTTGTTAAGTATACTTAACTAAACAGCTGACACATGATTCTGGCCATTGTTTTCATACAATACACACATATCTGTTTATGTTTGATTTTCCCTATGAAAACTGGAAGATTATGGACAGAATTGTCTTAATTAAAAAAAAATGTTTGAGATAGTCAGGGACCACAACTGGAAACTATTTATGTTATATTTGTTTCTTACTGCTTTGTATGTTTCCAACAGTTTTAATTCTACTGAGTAGAATTATATTTTCTGATACATAGTAAAAAGAACTTGGAAAATTACTTTTCTGGACTACAATTGCTAGAATCTCTCTGCTATGATGGTGCAGAGATTCCAGAGCTGTAGTCCAAAACGTAACTTCTCTAAGCACTTGAAAAATACTCACTGAGGAAATTCTCATTAAGCGGTAGTCTCATTAGAAGAACTCTGGCTATCTTTAATGCACCATATTGGTGTTATGACTCAATTAACCAATAAAAATAATCTAAATATTGGCCTTTATCCTGGGATAATGGCTTACATTGGATAGATAAATACATGCTATTTCAGAATCATAAAGATACAGGTGGCTAATATTTAGTCTGTGATTTGGCACATGGTGCATTTTTGAGATTTCTGTTTAGCTATTAGAAGCAATTACAATGATTCAGTTGCAGCTATTGAAAAACAAAGAAAATTTGGTCCCTGATGAAGAATGCTTACATAAATAGCTTCACAAGGGCTTGGGGAAGAGTGTCTTTTTCTTTCCCACAAATAATGCCTGTAATGGGAAATATCACTGCACGGTGTCCTAAGTTTGCAGATATGTGTTATGAACCAGCCAGAACAATATTATAGCCTAATAAATGTAAAGTTACCTAACTTTAACTGTGCAATTAGGAGGCATTCTGCACTCACATTTTCCTTTATATCTCTTTATGAAAAATTGCTGGAGGCTCATTGGATTTTAAGTTAAAACTCACCATGCAAAGAGGGGCCCAGAATATTCTGGAGGAGCTTTACATCTTGTGGTAGTCTACTTTGTCCCAATTCATCCTGAAGTGAGACATATGGTACAAATTGTTTGCATGTCCTCCTTCTGCTCTTGAAACACATAACTCTCCCTTAAACATATGTCAGGCCCCAAATGTGCTTGCATTTGACAGCAAATTTAGATGACCTTTGGTTTCATGACAATCTTATTTCAAATGGCTTGTATTCTCTGTGGGCTCAAAACATGTTAAGATGCTTGTAAAAGTGACTTGTCATGAGCATAAATGATGACCCACTTTTGGAATATCTTGACAACATGAAAAGCTGAGGTCTGTACTTGTGATAACAGCAAGGGAATGCCAAAAAAACATGTTAAGGGGAAAAGTATAAAAAATTATGAAATAAAGTTGCTAAAATAATACCCATTTAGAAAGTAATCAGAGCAGCATTTGAAAGTCTCAGAGCTACAAACGCCCTATAAAGCAGGGCATACATTGAGATCTGTAGAAAAGGGCTTTCTGACAGTCCCATCACCCTCGCAGGTGTGGTTGGTAAGGACTTGGGAGAAAGCTTTCTCTGTGGCTGCTTCCAAGCTGTGTGACTCCCTTCCATGGGAGGTCTAGTTGACCCTCTCCTTCTTGTCTGATGGATGAAGACATTTTATTGGGTATATTTATTTTAGCTCTTGAAGACAATGATGTGTATGACTGCATTTTTACACATTGATACAAATTAATTTCAACTTAGTGTCATAATTTGTTTGGAAATTAAAATCGCAAGATGTAAGAAAATGCATTACAATTGAGAATTCATCTACACATACAGCATGGATAAAAACACTACTGATGATGGTCAAATTTATCTTTGCATCCAACATTTTACCGTCCATTACAGATTGAAACATAAATCTGAATTGTGTTCGCCCCTTCTTGATACCTAACACTTCTTTAGAACAATTTAAAAAAAATAATAAAAAAATAAATAAAAGTTTTATTTTTATACCGCCCTTCTTGCAATCAAACATTAACAATACAAAAAAACACAGTTAAAACCCACATAAAACCATCCCTGGCCAACTTGCCACTGCTGTCAGGGGGGGGGGGGGAGACTAACTGAACTTGTGTCCGGGAATGCTAACTGGAACAGGAAGGTCTTTAATTCCTTCCTGAACTGGGCCAGGGAGGTGGCCGAGCGGAGTCTATGGGCAGCGTATTCCAAGGGTCGGGGCCGAGATGGTAAACTTCCTCCTTGATGTGGAGGCAGTCTTGCCCCTGGGACCCTCAGTAGCTGCGCCCAGATGTTCTGCGAGGGTGCGGGCGGATTGTATGGGTATGACAGTATTTAGGTACTGACAGTATTTCATGCTCATGTCCTAATTAAGATCTCCTCTCCAGTCTAACATACTAATGCTCCAATCTGAGCTTTAGCATACCCATAATGCCACAAGTGGCTTGCCAATTCAGTTTATTACAGTGAAGATCTCCACAGCAACAGCAAGGAATGACAATGAAAAATTGTCTTGTGCAAAATGGCAGTGTGGTTTTAAAACAGGACTATGTGAAAGAGAGGGATTTTAAAAGTTTACTGAGTAACAGTAAGGCTTGATTAACTTTTCATGACTGGTATAACTTATAATCCCTTTTAGGTCTCTTTACTTTAAACTCTTGGAGTTTCACAAGACAACTGTGATTCTAGTGACAACGTAGTTTTCATACAACAAGAAGAGAAATTGAGCATCTTTATCCTTCTGTGCCCCCCTCAGTTTTTTTTCTGCCACCTGCTTTGGCAGTTTCTCTCACATAGGTGCGCATTGTTCTGACAAGTTTTACTACTTGCAGGAGCACATCCTCTACAGATTTTTATATATTAAGAAGAGTTTTTAATTTTACTGTTTTATGTTATACTCTTGTTGTGTCTTAGCCAGTAGTAAACCCCTGTCTCATGGGAACCCCCTTTTTTTGAGACAGAATCTATAGGCTTATTCCAAGTTTATTTTGCTTTTGCTTCTTGGCACTGATGCCCTCCCACCTCTATTCAGTGATGGGTGTCACAAATCCTTTCCTCTTTAAGTTGTCTTTGTGGGAGTGTGTTTGGCCCCACCAAGACCATCGTCGGGAAATTGCCACACCCTTTATTGACCAAAGCTGAGAAATGTGGCATAGCATGAGGCAAGAATCCAGGCATCATGTAACCCTCCTGTTACATGATGATCCAACTCCCCAGTCCACTTGCCAGGGAGAGAACTGGTGGGGTGACAGATTCGAAGCCACATGGTGGCACCATCTCATGTGGTTTCTGCCATTTGGGAATGACTGGCCCCTGAGCTTGGTCCGACCCTGTATACCTGCACTCCCCATGGTCCCTTAAGGGAACCCCCTAGAGATTCGGGTGAGGTACATCTCCAGCCATATGAAACTGGATCTTGCATTATGTCACACTGCCACCAGAGGCAGATATTCCACCCCAGCCTCTGCCTCCTGCCACCCTATCTCAGCTATAACCGCTGGTAAATCCCCTAAGCAATCCCGTATGACTTGTATCCTGCCCACAGTCAACAAGAACAGCCCATATGGGCAGTACAAGGCATTTAAACTGTGTGATATGTCACTGTACTAATACATCTACCCATATGGAAATGTATGGAATGGACAGTACCTTTCATTTGCTTTATAAACATATTATACGGATAAAGTATAACAGTGTCTGTAGATCAGTGGCTAAAAATAAAGGTTTTAACCACTGTCCTTAAAAATTGAATTTTGCTAATTAATCTGATAAAGAACAAATTGATTTATCATAAACAGTGCAATTTGTGACACATGAAACCAAGTCTGAAATATTTTTCATAAAAATGGTAAAAATAATTGAAATGAACATGCTACTTTGTAAATAATACAGTGGTACCCCGGGTTACGAATTTAATTCGTTCCGCCGCCGCTTTCGTAACCCGAAATGCTTTCGTAAGCCGAAAAAGCCATAGGCCGTAATGGGGAAAAGCCCGATTTCGTGCGAAAAGCGCCGAAAAAGCACCAAATTTTTTTCGTAACCCGAAAAAACCTTCGTAACCCGGAACAGTTTTTTTAAATGGATTTTTTCGTAACCCGAAATTTCTAAGGCGGCGCATTCGTATCCCGGGTACCACTGTATTCAAATTGTGTACTGTAATTTCCATCATGCATATATTATGAAAATTCCCGATCATATGAAAATTAAAATTAGTGGAAGAAATATACTATACACTTGTGTATAGAAATTGTGCAGCCTTCAGGATATAAGGCTACAAAATTTATTATGTTGTATGAAATAAGACAGTATTCATTTTTGATTGTTCTAGTAGATAAATATAAGCTAAATGTTGAGATCCCAAGCATATTGTAGGAGTGAATTTATTGCCTATCTTTGAAGCGAGGCAGGGTGTTTCTCACCCCAGTTGTCTTTATAACTCTGCTGCATAGAGGGAAGAAAGCAAGCTGGCACAAATGAAAGGTTTAAGACACATCAGGAAGAAGAGCCTGCTTTACTTTTAGCTACTGTGAGGTTAGTTGAGTCATTGCAAAACATTACTTTGTTATTTTGAGTCCTTGCTGGGGTCAAAGTAAAATATCACAGTTTCCTAAAGTTCTAAACCAGCTGTGCATAGACTACTCCCACTTTCTGTCTGCACATTTTTATAGTGACCTCATCACAAATTTGCTTTTCAGTATCAACTATATCTCTAAACCCTGATTTTAAAACAATGAGGGGGTGGGGGGGGGGGGGGGGG
>NC_056525.1:204645904-204744636 GCF_019175285.1 Sceloporus undulatus | reverse complement strand
GCCATGAAAGCCTTCGTCTTCACAATATGAGTATTGGTTGGGATTGGTTAAGGCTAGCCTCTGAGAATAAGGTTTCATCTCCAGCAGCAAACAGGCCACTGCCGCTGGCCTTAGCCACCGATGGCCTCTCTCCATGACGTTTTCCATTAGTAGTGTGGTGTCATCTGCATGTCTTTAAGATTGTCAGCGCTCCTTCCTCCTGTCTCCGAGGCTCCTCTTTCTTCCGAGTCCAAATGTGTTCTCTGTGCGATGTTTCCTGCGTACAAGTCGAACAGATACGGAGATAGGCTGCAGCCTCGCCTGACCCCTTATTTCCCAACAGCTTGAGCTTAACGCTGTGCGATTGGAAGGCGCAGAAACAATGCTGCATGTTTACCTCATGCGTGTCTACCTCAAATAAAATGGGGTTACACTGAAGTAACTTGGAAACAGAATGTATTCCAAACACGTTTTCAAACCTCTCCTCCTGCTTTGGGCTCAGGAGAGAAAACCAGGGCAGGCTTAACACTCAGGAAGGCCGGGGCTTTGGCAAAAGGAATAAATGACGCACAAAAGAGGAGGCTGGAAAGTCTTGGGCCTGTCTATATATATATATATATATATACGCTTATATATCAATATATATTAATCTCTCTCTATACACACACACATCACGGTCCCACTAACTGCCAAGGAGGCCAAGGCAGTGCAAAATGGAGGATGTTCCAATAAAAAAATGGAGGACGTGACCAAAATAAAAGCTCAGAGAAATGGAAACTCATGCTCAAAATGGAGGACAGATAAAAAACGGAGCTCAAAACACAGAGAACTGTGCAGTTCTTTTAATACTAACCACCTTGACACAAATAAATATAATAATAATAATAATGTCAATTCATGCTCAAAATGGGGGACATTTTGGTTTTGGAGGACAAGTCCGGGAAAAAGAGGACGGTCCGGCTAACTTTGCGTCAGCGACCGCCTCTGTACTGGTTCCTCTCCGCAAAAAAAGCGGGGGGAGGGAGTGACGTCACCACGCACGGCTGCGTCGCCGCGCATGGCCACGCCCCCACATATATAACCCCTTCCCCATTCCGCTCACTCACTCCTCCTTACTATGCCTCCTTTGGTGAGTAGGGAGGGGTTGCGCTTATTGTGGAGGAGGAGGAGGAAGAGGCACTGTGCGCGCACGCGCGCGAGGGGCCCTTCTTCTTCCCTCATTTCTCTCTTTCTCAGCTTCCGGAAGCTCCTCCCAACGGCAACGCCCCCCTCCTCCCACGATACTACTATCATCGTTGACGTCATCCCCACCACAACGGCTACCTCTGCTTGGCCACGCCCCTCGCGCGCTCTCGCTCCCAGAAGGGGGAGGAGCCAGGCTGGCGCGCGCTCGCCTCGTGCCGGACAATAGCGGCGCTGCCGCAGCGGCGGGTTGTCTATCTCTGTCTCTTTCGCCCAAAGCGGGCCTCGGCTCAGGCAGAGCTGTAGGAGCGCAGCGAGGGAGCGGCGATTGCACCGGGCCTCGCCTCGCTTCTCCAGCCGGGCCTGGCTTTTGTGGGCGCCCCGGGAGACGAGGTGGCGGAGGCGAAGGGGGCCGGGGTTGGGGTGGCGGGGGCAGCAGCATCAGCACCGCCGCCTCCTCCTCCGCCCCGATGGAAGTATGCTACCAGCTGCCGGTGCTGCCCCTGGACCGGCCGGTCCCTCAGCACGTCCTCAGCCGCCGGGGGGGCCATCAGCTTCAGCTCCAGCTCCGCGCTCTTCGGCTGCCCAAACCCCAGGCAGCTCTCGCAGGTGAGGAGGCCAAGGAGGGAAGGGAGCCCCTTTAACACTCAAGGGAGGGAGACACACAAGCATACACAAACACACACACACACACCATAGACAGACACACAGATACATAAGCATACACAGACACAAACATGCACACAGACATACACAAAACATATACTGTACAGACACACACACAAACATATCTGCACACACAGATAAACAAACACACGCAAAACATACAGTCACATGTACAGACGCATAAACACACACAAAACATGCAGACACATAAACATTCACAGACATACACAAACACCTGCATACACACAAAACATACACAGGCACATAAACACACGCACACACAACATACACAGAAACACAGACCTACAAATGCACACACACAAAACATGGACACATACACAGGCACAAACATTCACACGGACGTATGCAAAGACACACACAAAACATACAGACACATGAACATAGACATATACAAATGCATGCATAGACACAAAACATACACAGACACAAACATTCACATGGACACAAACGCAGACACACAAACATGGACAGAGACAAACACACACACAAAACATATTCAGACACATAACCACACACAACATACACAGACATAGACAAACACACACACATAAATCATAGAGACACATAAACTTAGACAAGACACAATGCATGCATGCATACATACAAAATACACAGACACATAAACACACGCAGAGACACAAACACACGCAAACAAAACATATCCAGACACATAACCAAATGCCCAACATACACAGACACACACAAACTCACACATACAACACATGGACACATATAAACATGCACACAGACATACGCAAAGACACACACAAAATATAGACACATAAACACACATGACATACACAGACAGACGCATACTCAAAACATACACAGACACACAGGCATGCACAGACAGACAGATGCAAACTTACACACACACAAACAGTCACATAGACATACACACAGAGAGACGCAGGCACACACTTCAGTGGCAAAGGGAATGGCTTTGCCTCTGGGGACTGTCAGGCCCTTGGCTTCCGTTCTCCATCCACTTCAGGAGTGATGCTGGAGGGGAGCTCTGGTCCATTTGGTGCATTTCTTTACACCAAACTGGGGCAGTGTGTGGCGTGTGGTGTGTGTGGTTGCCAAGATGCTCCGAACCTCTTCTGGGAAAGAGCCTGGGAGCGATTGGGGCTCAGCCACTTCTGGTCAGGACACCTGCAGTCCTCTTTTTGCTAGTTAGATTTGCCAATGTCAGGGCATCCCAGCACAAGGCAGGCTTTGTATATGTGGGGCTTCTAAAGTTGAAGCGTTAGCACATTATTTATCGCACTGCCAGCTTTAGGCCAGTATGAGAGAGCATTATTTAGCCCCGTTCTTGGGAGATGGGAGCGAGAGGGATGATGAGAGAAGGCTGACTTTCTTGGTGCCAGGGCTCTGCCCCTTTGTGACTGGCAAGGGTCTCCCTTTTTGCTGATGGAAAGGGTTGGCCTGGTTTTTTTCTTGCACAGAGGGATCCACTGACCCTTTTATGTTCATTTGTTAGAATTGTGTATCATTTATGGTATTTCATTATTTTAGCTGTTTGCATGCTTTTGCTGTTTCGAAATAGTTTGGAAACTTAGTCGATAAAGAATCCTTTCACTTTGATGTAGGTCCAAAACACATTGCAGAAATAATCCAGTTTCAGACTGGTTTATCTGCCATGGCTCAGTGCTAGGGAATCTTGGGAATTGTAGTTTATTGTGGCACCAGAGTTCTCTGACAGAGGAAGCTAAATGCCTCACAAAACTACAGTTCCCAGAATTCCTTAGCACTGAGCCAGAGCAATTAAAGCGGTCTCAAACTGGATTATTTCTGCAGTGTGTTTTGGACCTTAGTTTCAGTGAAGTGAGGCCTTTGGCATTTTCAGTATTTTTTCCTGAGTCGTTAGGAGGATTACACAGGTTGCACTTTTGCTAAACTGAAGTATTTTAATAGGTTTTTGTGGGTTTTTGGGCTGTGTGGCCATCTTCTAGAAGAGTTTCTTCGTGATGTTTTGCCAGCATCTGTGGCTATGGGCATCTTCAGAGAATGCTTGCCTGGAAAGGAGTTGGGTATATATATATATTGTGTGGAAAGGCAGGAGTGATTTGCATGGTCACACACTATATATACCCGACTCCTTTCCAGGCAAGCATTCTCTGAAGATGCCAGCCACAGATGCTGGCAAAATGTCAGGAAGAAACTCTTCTAGAACATGGCCACATAGCCCAAAAAAACCCACAAAAAACTATGGATGCCGGCCATGAAAGCTTTCGACTTCATATTGAAGTATTTTTGAAAATATTTAATGGGAGAACTCAGTGTTTTGCAAAACCATGCGTAGATTTTCTTGGGCTCAATTGGGTGGTTGCACCAAGTCAATTTCGATGCATCCCTTTATATCCTTTTTCAGCTCCAACTCTTCTCTGATGGTGATAATATTTGTTGCATTATGTTTTAAAAATAAACTCCATGCTCTCCAGCTTGTATTAAAGGATTCCAATGTGAATGATAACAGTAACAAATTAAACCATAATAAATGTAGGTAGGCGGAGGAATGTGGTAAAATAGATTTTGTTGCCATTTCTGGCGCTCATTGCTTCAAATGTTTTGGAGGACCAGGTTGCCCATCTGTTGTTGCCCTGATAAAGTCTTCCGAGATTTTCCTGCAAATGGTAACAAACTGTTGGATTTGAAGGCATCTGCTTAGAGTAAGAAATAATGTAATTATTTTTTTTCACTTGAGTGTTAGTAAATTGTGTTAGTGACAACTTCCTTCAGGAATTGAAGTAATGAGATATTCTCCTAGTTTTGAACATAGCCTTGTTACGGGATGATGTCAACTGTTCCTGCATGTAAAGAGGGAGGTCTTCTGGTGTGAAATCTTAATCTGAAGTTGTTTTAGAATATGCGTTGGTTATGGAATATTTATTTTGAAGGCGAGTACAGACTGCATCTTAAAATGGTTGACTCAGACTTTGAAGAACTGTAAGAAATAAAAGTGGGCCTTGCTTGTATTTGCTTTGTTGTATTTTTGTTTACATGCTTAAGACATCTAGTTAGAACAAGCACAGTTTATATTCAGTGATAACCTTCACTGAAGGGGATTCGGAGCACCTGACAAGTAAACATTGTACAGTTCTGCCATTTCTATTTAAAAAAAAACATGGAAATTTGTTTCAAGGAGTGGGTTTAGTGGTGAAGATGCTAAATGCTTGGTCTGCCTGTCTGCCATTTGTATTCCTTAAACCCACTGAGTGGGAAACAAATGTAGGCAGATAATGTAACTAGGGGAGCCAATGTGGTGTAGTGGTTTGAGCATTGGGCTATTGTTCAAAACACACTGCAGAAATACAGTAATCCAGTTTGAGGATGCTTTAACTGCCCTGGCTCAGTGCTAGGTAATTCTGGAAACTGTAGTTTTGTGAGGCATTTAGCCTTCCTTGTCAGAGAGCTCTCATGCCAAAATAAACTACAATTCCCAGGATTCCCTAGCACTGAGTCAGGGCAGTTAAAGTGGTCTCAGACTGGATTATTTCTGCAGTGTGTTTTGGACCTTTGACTCTGGAGACCAGGGTTTGAATTCCTGCTTGGCCATGGAAGCAAGACACATTCTCTCAGCCTCAGAGGAAGGCAATAGTAAACCCCTTATGAACAAATTTTACTAAGAATACCCTGTGATAGCGATTTCTTGGGGTTGCCATAAATCAGAAACTACTTGACGGCACACACAACGAAATGTAGGTAGATGGACATTTTAAGCATGCATGTGGAAGCTGGTTTGTAGAAGAGAAGGGTAGTACAGTACTGTATACAGAGGAAGGGATTTTTTTCTAAGGCTAAGCCATCTATTCTCTGCTCAAAATTCCACCAAAGCTTGAATTTTCTTTGAAGGCATTTGTGGGGGCCTAACAGCAAGGTAGGCCTACATGTCAGTGAAGTGCATGGTGCATGACAAAATCATGGTTTTCTCTTTGGGGTTCCCCTCTTGAATATTTGGTTGACAGGTTGGTTGAATCTGTGGGTGTGGAACCCATGGATATGGAGGGCCATTGTATTGTTGTATAAGCCCAAATATAATTATGAATACCTGTACAGTACTGTATTATAAGCACATAACAAGACCACAAATGACTTCTACAGTATACAGTACATAGGCTGAATGAAAAGATGGTGCTGTATTGAATAAAAAGCACCTTGTGTACCCAAAACCTTTGTGCAAAGTACCATCTTTTTGTTCAGCCTGTGTACTGTATATTGTAGAAGTTGTTTGTGGTGTTGTCATGCCAGAATCAGTGCCATATTTTTATCCATTGGCTACAGTTGTTTCTCTCCTAGAAACTTGCCAGGTCCAGTAGCCAGTGTTTTGGGGACTGGCACTGCTCCATGGACCACACGTTGATTAGCACTGTCCTAGGCCTCGATAACTCTTTAGCGAGCAATTAGGCAAGTTCTGCTTCCACGAACATTACAACTGACAGTAGTTCTACTGTCTGTTCCATACAGGAATACTTTGAGACTCTGAATCAGGGTAATAAACCTCTAATATTGATCTTAAATAAGTTTTACTAGTTCCTTTAGAATATCATTATGTGTATATGGCCGAGTGACTAATAAATAAGCAATTTGTGGGGAAGTTGCTAAATTTTGGAATGTGAAAAAGTCAGCCTAATATATGGCTACTCTAAAATGAATTTCATTGTTGGACATAATTAGAAAATGACCTGAAAACTAAACTACAGTACCATTTTCTTATACAATTCCATGATGTGACCACATCTGGAATATTGTATACAGTTGGTTCACCATACTTATAAAAGGATATTGTGGAACTGGAAAAGCTTTAGAAAAGGGCAGTTATAATGAGCAAGTGGTGGAACAACTTCCCTATGGAGAAAGGTTACAGTATTTGCCATTTGGCTTAGAAAAAACTAATAGAGGCGTATATAGAAGTATGCATGATATGGGGAAAGTAGTTAGGAGGGAGTTTTACACCCTCTCTTGTAATACTAGAACTGAGGGTCATTCACTGAGGGTAAAATGGTTGGCAATTCAGAACAGATAAAATAAAGTGCTTTATATGATGCATAGTTAAACTGTGGAGTTACATGATATAGTTACAGCTGCCAGTTTCAATGGCTTTAAGAGAGCATTAGATAAATTTATGGACAATGTGGCCACCAGTAGTTGCAAATTAGAATGGCTGCAAATCATTTTCATAGGCAGTATGGTGTGCCTTTGTATATCAGATTTGGGGCAAGATGAGATGGAGGGTGCAGCTGTACTCATGTCTTGCTGCAGGGCTTCCCATAGACAAGTAATTGGCCTCTATATGAACAGAATGGTAGCCTACATAGCCCTTTGGTCTGATTCAGCATGACAGTTTTTATGTTCTTGTGTGTTGAAAGTCACATTGCAGAGATTTTAGTTTCATTCATTAGGCTGTTGGGTTAACTTTTCTTCTTGTAATTGTACAGGTAATTCTTTTTACCTAAAGGATTTTCAGAAGATACCTAATGTGAACTTATAATAATCAGTTCTGTACAGCTGAAAGAAATAATTAGACTTTTTCAGTAGTTCCACTTTTTATTTTTAATAAAGCATGGTGTTTTCAATGTATTGTAAGGGCTTGCAAGTTGAGGAGAAACAATTGTTACAAGTGTCTCTGGTTTTCTGCTTACAAATTTGTTTGTTTGGTCATTCAGATCATCAGAAGCACTTTATTAGCTGCTGTTTTGAGCCTGGATTGATCGTAAATGTTACTTTCAGAAGCCTTTCTAATTGGCTTGAGTGCCACTCTTAATAGAAGAGTGTATCAACTGATTCCAGTGAACCTTCTGAATTATGTTTTACATTTAGTGCATCAATATCAATTTTATCAACCATTCTTACATGAAAAGTGAAGATTTCATAATGTGGAAGTGTTCATAAACTACCCGGATATTATTTGAATTGTACGTACACTGATCCCAGATGGTGTCTTGCAAGATCCACTGTTTAAAATAAGTGGACTTCTAGATTTATACTTGTGTATTGACAGTCTTCAAGAAGAATTTCAACCCACTCACAGCTGTGCCAAAGCAGAAGTGAGATGATATAAGCAGAAAAAAGGAGGAGCTAATCTTTTTCCACTCACTCTGTTTCCAGAGTTAGATTCACTTCAGAAAGACAGTGTACAAATATATAGAGGAAATGGTTTACTTTGAATCCAAACAGACCATAATATTGGATCAGTTAAAATTGCTTTCATAGTACCTTGATTTTTTTCTTGTCTGAACTAGTCTTTCTTGTAGTCATCTTAATGGGGCACTACATTTGTTTCAGTCTTTCGGGATCAAATTGTCTTGGGTCTTTTTTCCCCTATTTGTCAGAGCAGATGTATGCTTTGATAGTCTCTCAGTCTTGATTATAGCAATGGCCTAATGTCAGATGTTACAAGGCCTTTATTTGTCTTACCTATGTATCTGCAGAGCTTCACTGTAGCCTTTGTGATCTTCTAAATCTTATATACCACTATCCCTCCCTGCTCCATCCCCATTTGAAAATACATATGCAATTTGGAGGATACTGGGTTGACAAAGACTGACACAGAGCATTTACAGATACTTATATTTGTACTTAGAGTGCAAAAGCTGTGCCTGTGCATAATTTTGGAGATATGTATGCAAGGTGTTCCCGTGACAGATTAGCACTTCACTGCTAGGCTAACTTGTTTTGGCAATACTCATTAGATACTTCACATTTGAGGGTTCAGCAGATAAACATTCTAACTAAATTAATTTGTATCATGCTCTCATTTGCAAACCAAAAAGCTGTACCTGAGTCAAAGCAATAATTAAGGTTGCTTTTTGCTTGAATTGTAAAATATTTAAAATTGTAGCAAATTCACATTGCAGTATGCTGGATATTCTCATGTTTTAATGGAGAGGAACATTATTGAACTACATACAGTATACAATTGCTGCAAGGTCATTTAATAAAAGATAAAAGACCTGGGACCTTCTGCCATTTCTTTTGGTCTCCTTGAAGATCCATGTTTCTGAAACATTGATTAGACCTGTTTGCTGCTGAAAAACATCTGTTTGAAATTTGTTGTTTTGAAAATCAAGGTTATGATTTAAAAATCTGAAAGGAGACCAGTATTTACTTGATTGAATCTGCTGCTCTTGATTAGAATAAAACAAGAGAGCAAGTTATATCAATGTGTGGAAGTATTATTTTCTGATCTTTAGGAGAACTCTACAGTCTTGCATGTTTCTTGCTTATCTTTTCATGAAAATTCCACCCCTAATTCCAAGCATTAACTACTGTATAGCAATAAATCTGTGCTGATTAGTTTTAAGCCAAAGTTAATTATGGTTAATATTAATCCCTGGTGCAGTTGTAATTCTACGCCATGGCTAGTAATGGAAAAGGAGGGTGGAATTTATGAGGGAGGGGGGAGACAGAAATGGAAAGCATATGCAAGCTTTCCCCAGTCTTCTGACTATGGTTGAATTTCAAAAATTTATGTCAAAAGTAGACAGTGAGACTGAACTCATGTAAAAAAGGTGTCTCTGTAACTTTAACCATGGAATGTCTCTATTTCTCAGCACTATTCCCCCAAGTATCTTGTAAATAATGGGGTGTTCTAAGTGTTGCTGTTAGAGAGCAGTAATCTCTAAATGCAGCATCTACATTTTTCAGATAATAAAACTGAAACTTTATTTTGAGTTACTAGTGAATTGAAATATGATTGAATTATAGTGGCCACTGTCTTCTGCCTTTCTAGTTTGCAGAAGTTTGGTGTTATCCTCCACACTGACACTTGGCCTAATTTTGGGTAAGTCAGGAAGATGCAATACTGTTTTCTATACAGAGTGACTGCCAGTACAGACAGGTGTCCTGTGGGCTGCAAGGACATTGTAGAAATGAACTTCATGGCAGTCAGTTTGCACTGTTAAAACACGTTAAAATTAGTGCTGAGGGTTCATATAAACTGCTCAGTCTTCATACTGGCTTTTATAATGGCATTTTTAAAAAAAATTGAATCAAAGAATGCAGTTTTGAATTAAATGTTTTCCTTGATAAGCCTGAAATAGTTACTGATTTTGTTTTGTTTTTTATATAATGTCCACACCATTTTGGCCTGAAAAAATATTTCAGATCTTAGCTGGCATGAATGCTAATTTCTTTGAGTAAACAATAATGTGGAGATTATTTTAGACATGTTAAAATTCCATTGTCACTCAAATTGGTTTGCATATTGTATAATCTGTTTGTCCAGATAGTTTTTGTTAAAAAAAATCTGTGTTTCTTGGGGTAGGCAATTGGATCAGCAGGACTCTTAAGCACATTTCACCCGATTAAAGCAAATGAGGCTTGTGGCAGTTAATTTGCCCGCTATCAGGCACCTGCATTCCAACAAACCAAATATTAGAATATTAATTTCTAAATTTGTTATGCTTATAGGGAGTTCACTCTTCTTTCTCATCTTGCCACCCCCACACATCAGGAGTAAGACTTGTACCAACTAGTAAGAAGACTGTAAATAACACTAATTCTGTGCCAAATTGATTTTTAATTTTTTTTTAAAATAATTTTTAGTATTCCTTCCCATCACCTCTTTTGGTACCTTTGATAGGACCAACTTTTCTCCTTTGTGACTAGTGTCAGTTACCTTCATAAGAGCTCTGAACATATTTATCCTCCCTTGCCCCACAAATAAACTGTTAATTAGATCTTGTTGGTTTTTTATATATATATATGATAGAATTCATTTCTATGAAGCAAATGGAGTTCCTATTCATATAATGAACTGGAAGTCTAAGTATAGACCTCAATATGCGATTTCATTTCTTATAGTCTGTGAAAGTCATTATATTTTTGATATGCATTTTTAAAACATACTGATATAATACAATTTCTTCTTCAGAACATTAGACGTCTGGGAAATATTAAAACAGTTAGTGTGCTATTTGTCTCATTAGAGATTTGTTACTTAATGAACCAGAACATTAATGGGATTGGAATTTCTGCTTGGCAGGAATTTGTTCTTTTCCCACATGATTTAAAATATGAATTTTTAAAGCACATTTCAGTTAGCTTTTAGAATCTTCTTTTGCATTTGTTCATGAAGCAACTTAACAGATAATTCCTGTTAATGCATAAAAACAGCACGTAGCTTGTCAAATTATATAGCATTTAATTGTGATAATCTAACTCAGTGGTTCCTAACTTATGGTCTGCAGACCCCGGTAAGCCCAATGTCCAGATGGACCTCCCCCAACAGCAGAGCAACTGTGTGACAGGAGCCAAGGCAAGGGCACAGGATAGCTGCCTGCCTCTCATGTGGCCACTGTGCTGTGGGGAGGGGGTGCGCTGAGCGACAGCAGAGCTCCTTCCCTTCCTTTTTGTACCTAAAACCAGGACCTAAGGCAATACCATGGTGGGAGGAGCACTAACCTTTTCTTCCAGACTCTCTCTTCAAACAGTGACACCAACAAAAACACTTAGGCTGAGGCAACTATACCTCCTTCACAACTCCACCACCATCACTACTACAACTGCTCCCACATCCCTGAATTCAAGTTCCTAAACTTTGTAATTTCCTCCTTCACACTGAAAGGGGGACAGAAGATACATACATTTCTTCACCACACTACCTGAATGTGTGAGTCAGACTTGCTACACTTTCATGGTGTCCATGCTTCCTAAAGTGACATGTTAGGTGTTTGCAAAGTGTTCACACACAGATTTCCCCATTGAAGGATTCTTGCTGGGGAGAAATTGGAAAGGGGGGGGGAAAATTTCACTCATTTTGAAAATTATTGACAGATACATTGCTATGTGTGTAATACATACAAATAACTGCAACTCACAAGAATAAAGTTGGCCTTTTGAAGTGAAGGTGGCATCCTAGGGATAGTATCTTGTTCCTTAAATTGTTGAGAGCCTGCAGGCTGGACAGAACACCTGGAGCGCAATTAAGCAGGATGATGTTGCATCACGTGTTGACATTTACTGCACCTTAAAGAAAGACAAGGAAATGCTGGTATGATTGCTGTTTAGCAGAAGTCCTGAATCTCCTAGTGAGAGAGAGAAAGGAATAGGAGGGAGGGAGGGACGGGCAGATAGCATGTGTATTATACGATGTTTATCACTGATTTTCAGTGGTCACATTAAGCACATGCTTCATTCTGTCTCATTTGAAGGAATCGTACATACAAGTGCTTATCATAGTTCTTGTGAGAAATGCTGCAGTTTATTGCTGTATGCAACATGTCTATCCATTTCTTCTTTTTATTTCATTTAGAAATTGCTCTTCCACCTTTTGTCAACTGTGGGGCCACAAGATAACTCTTAAAAATTGGGTTTGGGTGAGGAATGGGCCAAATATACAATATTTCCTATATTTCTTTAAAATGTATTTCGTGTGGTTTTGGTCTTCTAAAGTTTGCAATTGGCAAGTACAGTATGTCACAAATTCATGACAGAAGAAAAAAGTGTTCTGCACTTTTCCTTTGATCATATTGCATCCTAAGAGAGTAGCCATTTGCAAACAAAGTTATAGCATGAGAGAAATGGAAGGGACTCCCAAGGGTCTTGCAGTTCAGCACCCTGCTGTGCACCAATATACCGTGAAGGCATTAATGAAAGATGGCCATCCGACCTCTTAAACATCTCCAGTGAAGGAGAGTCCACTACACTTCAACACAGTCTTTTTCACCATCAAACATCTCTAGGTAGATTCATTTTTCTTACAATTTGAATCTATTACAAGTTGAGTCTCCCTTATCTGGAATCCTATAATCCAAAATATTCCAAAAACTGATTTTTTTTTATTTGTGGCAATGTTGGTGACATCTTTGCTTTCTGATAGTTCAGTATACACAAACTTTCTTTCATTCACAAAATCATTAAAATATTGTATAAAATTATCTTCAGCCAGTGTGTAGAAAGTGTATATGAAACATAAAGGATTTTTGTGTTTAGACTTAGGATCTATCTCCAAGATACCCCATTATGTACATATATGAAAATACAGGCATTCCAAAATAAAAATAAAAATCTGAAAGTCAAAATACATATCGTCGCAAATACTTCTAATAAGGAGACTTAGGCCTGTTAGAGACAGCCAAAATAAAGCTGCTTCGAGTCACAGTGGAGGTATGGTGTTTCAATGATGCATACGTCCTAAGAGTCCAGAAGCCACACCAAAGCCACGCTCCAGTCCTTAGGGCTGGAGCTTTATTTTGGCTGTCTATAACAGGCCCTAATCTGTAGTTTGTCTCTTAGTCTCTGGAGCTGCAGAAAACAAACTTGCACTATCTTCTACATGACATCCCTTCAGGTATTTAAAAGATGACTGTCATGTCATCTCTCAGTCTTCTCCAAACTAAACAGATACAGCTCCCTAACCTGTTCTTCATAAGGCTTGGTTTCTGATCTCTTACCATCTTGGCTTCCCTCTTCTGGACATATTCTAACTCGCATCCTTCTGTGGTGACATGTTTCAGATAAAACAGAATAGAGTAGTACTCTCATTTCACCTACATTTGCTTGCAGCCTAGAATTGCATTAGCTTTTTTGGCTGCTGTGTCACATTGATAATCCATGTTTAGCTTTTTATGTACTAAGACCCTATTGTTACCAAGCCAAATGTTACCATCCTATATTTATGTATTTTATTTTTCTTTCCTAAATATAGTACCTTATATTTATCCTTATTTACATTAATCTTGTTTTGGTCCAGGTTCCAATCTGTTAAAATATTTTTGAAATCTGATCCTGACTGCTGGAATATTAATTACACCTTCTAATTTGGTATCATCCACAAATCTGATAAGTATGCCCTCTGTTCCAGCATCCAAGTTATTTATAAGGATGTTTCACAACATGAGCCTGGGACAGAACCCTGTGGCACCTAAATAATAACTTATTTATGGGTTGAAAGGAAACCATGAATGAGCAATCTTTCAGTTTGGTTTGTTACAAATCCATTCAACAGTAGCAATGTCATTTTATCAATTTTATCAGTTTGTGTACAAGAATATAATGGGGAATATTTTCAGAAGCCTGGCTGAAATCAAGATGTATTTCATCCACAGCATTCCCTTAATCCACCAAGTTTATAACTCTCTATAGAAAAGAGATATATGATTAGTTTGTGCATGACTCATTTTGAAAAATACATGCAGGCTCTGAGTAATCACAGCATTCTTTTCTAAGTCCTCACAGCCTGACTGTTTTAATGATCTAATCCAGAATCTTTCCTGATATTGGTGTCAAGCAGACTAGTTCTGTAATTGCTTGGGTCTTCTTTTCTCCACATTTTGAAGATGAGCATACCATTCTCCATTCTCTAGTCTGCTGGCACTTCTGTTCTGCTAGAGTTCTCAAAGGCTATTGGTAAAGGCCTTGAGATTATGTCTTCAAATTCCTTGAATGGCCTTGGACACTTAAATTTGTTTAGAATAGCTAGATATTCAGTGCTGTTTTTAAAAATGAATAGCTGTTGATGCTAATCCTCATCTGTTTCCCTACAGAGTAGCAGTCACATAGTTATCTGGGAATGTGCTAATATCATGTTGGTGAATTTATGGCATGTGAAGCCATTTTCCATGGCATGTGGAGCGAGGAAGAGGAGGAAAAGGCACGTGCCTGTTCCTTCCCCTCCCAGACCTTCAGCTGCCTCTGGAGAGGTGGCTGAATGCCTGAAAAGGTGCAGGGGGAAGAGGTCCCACCCCAGAAGTCCCGCCCCCATAGGGAAGAAGTCCTGCCCCAGAAGTCCTGTTCCCCTGGAGTTCCTGACACTGGCAGGGGGTAACATCTGGTGCCAGAAGGCCGTTTAGTTTGGGCACTCAGTGCCTAAAAGGTTTGCCATCACTATGCTAATATGTCACTTTGGGGCCATAAATTGATAGACCCATTTATTTATTTGTGAAGTGTCATGATGTAAGGTGCTTTACATGGTATAAGAGAAAAGGCCTCTGTCAGTTGGAACTTAAAATCTAAAATTTGCCATTGTGATCAGAGGAAGGGGAGGGAAAAAGAAGTAAGCATAAACAGGAAACTGTTTCAGTTAAACAGGCTTAAGCTTAGTCATGGTCTTTGGATGTTTGCATAGATGCACAGGTTGCAAATAAAATACAGGCTTCACGTGGTCTTGTGCAGCACAAATTAGTTGAATTCCTCTATTTAAGTATAGTACCAGGAGCATAGAAGAAGGCACTGTATTTGTGGCTAGCATGTTAGCTTTAGTATAAAGACAAATCTGTGATATATGCTAATGATCTTTTTAGTAACAAATATCAAATGTTGCTTTCTATCTGGGAAGCTATTGGCCCATGTAGCTTAGTATCACTATTTGGTAGCAGTTTTCAAGGGTTTCAGGCAGGGGGTCTGTATCATTCTTTCCAGTAGAGGCTAGGGATGAATCCATGACCTTTTGTTTACAAATCATGTGCTGTTCCACTGACATACAGTTTACATTCTAAGTAAAAATTCAGTTTTCCTCATAATTTGAGCCTTGTCAAACTACTAGTAGTAGAAGTATTAAAACAATGTCCAACTTTTCCTCTCAGGTTAACTATTCAGTTTTATTTATAATTTCAAAGCTAGCTGTAGTATTTTTTTATGATATAGTGACATACTGCAGCAATAACTTCTTTGGTTATGGGATATAAAAATAGCTCATTGCTGCTGTGATCCACTTTAGGCAATATTATGTGCCTGGTGGCTTTCACCATTGTGATTGTGAAAAAAAATTTCTGTGAACATCTGGAGGTCAGTCTGCCAGAGTTACAATGGGACTCCTGAATATGCATAATTATCTGGTTTGCAAAGTTAACTCTTTAAATACTTTAGCAGAAATCATTAATAAAAATGCATACTCAATCTCTAGTTCCCCTGGCCTCTATTCTTTTTACATCTTTTCTCAGGGATAAAAGATTAAAAGCAAACACACTTGCTCTTTATGTTCAAAATTGTTACCTAGAGAACAGATGAAAAAGTGGTTTGATTGATTAACAGCTATTTCTGCATAGATAAAATGCAAGTGTATACTTTGCACTCATTGCATAGGGATTATGAACAACTGTAGTAGGATTACATCCCTATTGTTTATAGCTCCTTAGGGAAATATATAGGTGGTGATGGTGGTACTTTTATTGTTATTTATATGCCACTCCCATACCAAACAATGTTCAAAGCAAACCCATGATTGCATGTTAGTTTCCTCTGCCCTCTGCCCTTAACCTTGGTTAAAGACTAAATCAGTACAGACATTAACCAGTTTCTGAACTACAGTTTGAAGTGGGCAACAAATTCTAACCCTGGTCAGAATTAAAAATATGAATGTTTATTATTTTTGTTGTTTGCTGTCAGGTCAATTTTGTTTAATGGCAACCTGTGAATGAGAGACCTCCAAGATCTCTGGTCAGTAACAGCTCTGCTCAGGTTTTGCAAGCTCACTGCCAAGGCTTCTTTGATTGAGTCTATCCACCTGTAATGAATGTTTATACAGTCGGCCCTTGCCTTACGCGGGGGATCCGTTCCGGACACCCCCCCCCGCGTATGGCGAATTCCGCCTATGCTCAAGCCCCATTAGAAACAATGAGGCTCGGGCACGGCGGCACGCGTGCCCATTCATTTGAATGGGATGCGCCGGCCATTGCTCCCCACACGCTCCCCGCGGCTTGAACGCATACGCTCAAGACTGCGTAAAGCGCGCCCGTGTATAACGTGGGCGCACTGTATACACACACACACACACATATATATATATATTTAAAAACCACATATCCTAGCTTCCCCCCCCCCTTTTTTTTTTACAAATTAACTCAAAGCAGCCAACAAAATGCAAAATCATCAGTTGGAAAAAATACACAAGAGGTTAAATTGACAAATGTGAAGAACAACACAACAGCAGAAACAAGCTTGATTATTATTTTTTTTAAAAAAAGAAACTGCAAATATCCCACAGCAATTTGACCTTATTTCAATCTCTTGTTGAAAAACTGGATTTTCTTTGCTGCCTAGAACCAATGTGGCTCTGAAATATGGTTAGGTCTGGGGACAGTTGAGGAAAGGGTCCATTCATAACACAGCCTTAATGATGTTGCAGCCTGACATTTTTGTTTTACTTTTATTTGAGAGATAACACAAGTGAAAAGGTTTTCTATATTGAGGAAAACTAATGAGATAATTTATGTCCTTGTGGAAACATTCCCATATGAAGAAAAAGTTGTAAAGGGCTGTGATTTTAGAAAGAGCATTCTTTGTTGTAACAAGTGGTTTATAATGGAAACAATGAGATTAAGTTTCATTAAAGAGTAGGAATAAAATATTTTGTTTTTAATTTTCAGAGACGTGGTGCAATTTCCTATGACAGTTCTGATCAAACTGCGCTGTACATTCGCATGCTAGGTAAGTGTGGCCACCTGTTCAAACTCTATAAGTCTGGCTGTCTGATATTGAGTAAATGGTGTACATTTAATGCATTTAACACCTTTGCTGTTTTTATTTCTTCCTTTTCCACTACTTTCCCTCTTCCTTTTCGTTATCATAGTAGTTCTTGGCTCTGCTGATTGGAGTTTTCTTTAAGATATTTAGTGCTGAGTAAATCAAAATATGATGATCACAAAATAGGAGAGTGCAGCCTCCTCAGTCACACTGGGAAAAAAGGAAGGGGTTGGAGGAAAACTCAAATGTTTGAAAAAATAGTAAACTTTATATTGGCTGTATGAATAAAATGTGAGATATGATCACAGAATGAAATTCTTGAATTCCTACTGATCTTGTCTCGCTTTTAAGGTTAGCTCCTGTAGCTGTGTTCTTGGTTCAAATGGTAATTACAGAAGATAGTTGGTACATATGAGATTAAGAATTTGTTTTGTTTAAAGCTGAGTCTGAGTGACTCATATGAGCAAATATTTGTATAGGAAAGAGTTTCAGCTTAAGTTGTAAACTAAACATTATCATGAGCTAGCAATCTTGAGATAGCGTGACTGCAATAGATAGGAAAAAATGAGTAGGAGGAGTTGCAGTGTAAATTATTCAAATTGCTTTCCATAAATGTTAATCAAACGTAAGAGAAAAATAGGAATTCAGCATTGTATCATTCTTCTCTGTAACTTTTAATTAGTAACTTTTGCTCAAGTCATTGACTCATATATGCTTGTCTTCAAGAGCAATGAGTGCTGAAGTCAAATCTTGACTTGCCAGTACTGAAAGTCTTCTAGCAGTCACAAGTGCTGGATAGTCAACCTGAAAAACTCTCCCTTTGTCACCTATCTGAATCTCCCCAATTTAAAAAAAGAAATGTAGGCGGGTTACAAACCACCAAAAAATACGTATGGAATACGTATTAGGGTTAGGAAGGGGTGGTGCTTCCGCACCCCCCTAACCCTAGTACATATTCAATACGTACAACATGGCGGCGCCCCTTCCACATGGGGGCCGCCATGTTTACGTATCAGACGCTGTGCGTCCATACGTGTCGCGGCGTCTATGATGTCGCGAGTCCGCCCCTGGCGCCTCGCGACGTCATAGAGGCGCCGCTTAAAGAAGCTCCATTTTGGAGCTTCTTTTTTGCTCCGCAAGGGAGCCGCGCGGTGTGGCTGCGGCAAATCCCTTACGGAGCAAACGGCAGCGGTGGCAGACCGCCTCAAAGCGGCGGTCTATAACCCGCCGTAGACTTGCCTCATTGTTAGTTGCTTTCCTATTTTTCCACACTGGAAAGCTGTAGTAGGCCCAGGTAGCTAGTGACCTTCCTTTTTGCTTGCTTTTAAGAGTGACACCAGGATGTGGTCTTATTTCCTGTTGTTGGTCTCTCTATTTTGCAGAATCAGGACAAGGAATTCCCATTTTATTTACTTAAAATAATCTATAAGACACTTTTTCGAGTCATGCTGTCCCAAAGTGACATATGTTATAAAACTTGTAAGATAAAGCAGTAAAATTTAGGCTGTATCAAAGGCATCAGTTCTGTAGCCTTGAGTCTCTTGCATGCTAGTAAATAGTGGCCTTGAAAAGCTTTATAAGATTTGTTTCAGCAATTAAATAGCAGAGGCGAGGCACAACTCCATTGGGAGGATATGCAGAGGTGAGGAACTATAATAGATCAGTTACTATCTTTTGTGCCCAATAATTCAACTGTTCTTCTTCGTGGTCTCTGTGCCTCACACAATTGGGTACTGCGCCTGTGCAGAGACTCCGTTCGGAAGCTGAAAAGCTGAACAGATTGGCAGGAGCCCCGCCTACTCCCATGTACTGAGCATGCCAAGTCCCACCAATCTAGCTCCTCCTTCAGTTCCTTTTCGTCCTTCGCAAGCGAAACATCTCCTTCAGTTTGCTCCTGAACTGAGTAGATTTCTACTGTACGGTAGACTTTTTGTCTTTCTCTTTTTTCCTTTCCCTTACTGTATGAAGGTGGTCTCCCCTTTCCACCTTTTTCAAGACATTGTGCTGCCCAATTTCTACCCAGACCCGTGTACTCCTCTGGAAAAGACTATGCACATGCTGGACGTTCACCGTGCTTTGGCTTTTTATGTTCAACGTTCTGCGGAGTTCAGATTGACCAACAAGTTGTTTGCTTGTTATGGTGGTTACAGGAGGGGTCACTCTGTTTCTTCACAGAGATTTTCTAAATGGATTGCTCAGACTATTTCTCTGGCTTATGAGTTGGCCAAGCGCCCTTTTCCTGTTGGTGTATGTCCTCACTCAACCAGGGCTGTTGCTTCTTCCATTGCCTTCCTAAGAGGTGTCCCTCTGCCTGATGTCTGTAAGGCAACCACATGGTCTCAGCCTTCCACTTTTGTTCAGCACTATCAGCTTGATTCCTGGTCTCATCGAGATGCCAGTTTTGGTCGTGCTGTCCTTTCCTCTATTTTGCAGTGACCTTCCCACCTCCTTAGGTTAGCTTTTTAGTCACCCAATTGTGTGAGGCACAGAGACCACGAAGAAGAAGAGGTTACTCACCTGTAACTGGTTCTTCAAGTGGTCATCTGTGCCCTCACACAAATCCCGCCCTACCTCCCCTTGGTCAGGTCCCTGCCATGTTTTTGCGGCAGACTTGAACTGAAGGAGGAGCTAGATTGTCAGGACTGGGCATGCTCAGTACATGGGAGTAGGTGGGGCTCCTGCCAATCTGCTCAGCTTTTCAGCTTCCGAATGTAGTCTCTGCTCACGTGCATTACCCAATTGTGTGAGGGCACAGATGACCACTCGAAGAACCACAGTTACAAGTGAGTAACCTGTTCATCTTTAAAAGATGGAGTCATGAGCAGGATATCTGAAGCAGATTTCAGCATGTGGACAGAATGATATAGTTAAAGTGATCCTTTTTATATACTGTAAATTAGTCTCAAAATGTTTAGGTTTTTGAACATTCCTAACATATTCCTTTTAATTTGTCTCTGAAGCATATAGACACCCAGTGAATTTGTACTTATCAGCATGTAGTGGTGGTGGTGGTAGGAATTTGCTTCAGTTCAAGCTTCCCTTTTTTAGATAGATTCACTCAAAAATATACCATTTGATGGTAATGTAGATAGCTGAGGCAATGTCTGCCTTATAGATAAGGCTACAACTGGTGAAGCAAACTCAAGACATGAAAACATTCCGGCTTCCATCCAGCCCTCTGGATGACAATTTTCAGGGACTTCGTATAGATTCTGAAATATGTGGATGGATGGTAGTGTGGAATTCAGTGGCATCCCGCAGGGTTGATGCTGTGGAAAATCTAGGTCCATTTTCAGCAATTTCTGCTAGCAAGTGTCACCTGTCTCAGCTGTAACAGTTGAGGGAGCTGGCAGGTTTGGGGAATCAAAGAGTCTCAGAGGGGCCGAGGCACCTCTTGCCTTCTCTCCGATTCTCTCCTTGCATTTCCCAGGGAAAGGATTGGGGAGGCAAAAGGTCTTGGAGGGGCCAAGGCACCTCTTCCCTTCTCCTCCCCATCCTCTCCTTGGGCTGCCCAGGGAAATGATGCAGAGGAGATGGGTCTTGGAGGAACCAAGGCACCTCTTTCCTTTTCCTTCATATGCTCTCTTTGGACTTCCCAGGGAATGGATGGGGAGGAGAAGGGGCAGGGGGCCAGTTAAAGGGATAGGAGGGTGGGAAAAAAGGATTGTGCAGCGCTGCTCCTCTTCCCTCCCTCACCCTTCCCTTTAACTGGCATCTAAGTAGGGGGTGGAGTTATTTGCAATTTTTCCATTTTTTCTGGGGTCTCATTCCCCTAACCCCCACGAATATGGAGGGAGGACTGTACTCTAGGGGGCCTTGGAATTGGAGATTGCTGAGTTCACATACCCTGTGGTCATCTATGGCCTGTCTCTAAATCAAAACATGTTTCTTGGATTTTTTTATACAATTACTCTCTTTTGAGATGAGACTTGACATTTGAGGTTTTGGAATATTGCCAAGAAAACTTTGCAGTAGGTTTGCCATAAGTCAGAAATGTCTTGGAGACACATAATAGCAACAGAATTTGAAAACATAATTCTTCCATCCAAAGTACAGACCATTTAAATGCATAGAATTAGATGCAGTTAGTAAAAGAGGCCAGTGTATTATAACAGTTTGACTAGGACTCTGGGAGACCATGGAAACCTGTTGGGTAACCTTGCACGAATGATATTCTTTCAGCCTCAGAGGAATAACAAAAGCCTTTCTGAACAAATCTTGCCAAGAAAATCCTGTACAAAGGAACCTCGGTATCCGTGGACTGGTCATCGGCGCATTTGAGCATCCACGGTCAGCAAGCCCACATTGTCCCCAGTAGTGGTGCATGCATGTGGCTGTTCCGCCATTAGGGACAACGGGACTTCAGCTGATGTCCTGTTGTGCCTTATGGCAGCGAGGTTGCATGCTCGTAGCACCATTGGGGACAACAGAATTTGATTATCCACAGATTTTGGTATCTACTGGGGGGTCCATTCTGGACCTCCTGAAGATATTGAGGGCCCAGTGTAATAGGTTTGCCTTATGGTTGTATTAAGTCAAAAACAGCTTGCAGATGCACAAGATAGGAATAGTAAAATAGGCAGTAAATGAGGTCTCCCCCCTAAATTTTGTAACATGGCACCTTTCCCTGTTTCAGTTTACCTTGGCTCGATATAATGTCAAGCTTTAATTTATATGTGTCAGGAGATAATATGGAATGGTTAAACTTAAAGGCTTGTACTGTCAATATTCTCTTTTCAGAAGCTATACTATATAGTGAAAATGTTCCACATTTTCCCACTTCTTCACCCCTGCATGTAGAATTTAACAGATGAACTGGGAAATCCTAGACCATATTTAGTATTCTGTAAGATGATTTCCTTCTCCTTTCTTCTCTCTTGCCCCCAGAATGGCTTTGGAATAGACCTCTATTCCTCTAGAACTGATTTTGGGCTACATTGTGTACCCACAAGTGGAAACCACTGGAAACAATCCCTGTTTATTTCTTTTAATTTGGAGAAGGAGAGGTCAGCCTGAAGCTGATTGAAATTCTTTGATGAAAATACACTGAGACTCAATTGGATTCCACTTTTAATAGGCAAATGCCATTTTATAAAGAAATAATAACTTACAGTATAATATCAGTCTAAAGTTTAGAGTAGGAAGAATGAAAGTTATGCAGTGCGCAACTGTCTGTGTTACATAATATAAGTAAAATGTAGAATCACTTTTAAAATGCAAAACATGGAAAAGTAAGATGTGTGGGAAAGCATTTAATTCTCTTAATCAAATATTTGCTTTGTAAAGCTAATATTTTCATGTTGTTCAGTTTTGTGATATCAGTATGTTATGCAATGCAGGTTGAGTCTCCGGTACCTCAAATGCTTGGGACCAGAAGTGTTTGAATTTTTTTCAGAATTTGGAATGTTTGTGTATACATAATGAGATGTCTTGGAGAAGGAACCTAGTGTAAACACGAAGTTCATTTATGTTTTGCATATACCTTATACACATAGCCTGACAATAATTTTATACATAATACAGTACTTTTAAATAATTTTGTTTGTGAAAGTTTGTGCACACAGAACCATCAGAAAGCAAAGGTATCATTTTCTCAGCCACTCATGTGGACAGTTTTGGATTTTGGAGTATTTCAGATTTTGGAATTTCAGCTAACAGATACTCACTCTGTATGTGAATTGCTTAATAATTCCAAAAACATCAGAGGAAGTAGACTGTAGTCTACGAAAGCTCATGCTACCAACTTCTTTCTTTCAGTTAGTCTCAAAGGTGCTACAAGATGTCTCTACATATTGATTCTACAGCCTAACATGGCTATCTTTGAATTCTTGCTTAATGTAATTGTTATTCTGGCTACTTGAAATGAGTTTAAAATATTTTCTAGCTTTTCATAAAATGGCATTGTTGCTGCACTTACTTTAGTCTGGTTGTTGGTTTTTTTATCCATCTCTGTGGAACCCCCTTTTTATAAACCGTTTGTTCTTTTATCCAGTGTTCTTTGGGCACCTCTTTCTCTCTCTCTTTGATGCTTTAGTGGTGAGTTTTTATGCCACACGTTTTTAATGCCCTAGAGGTCTCTTTTTGGATCTTTAATCCAACCGTTATGAATGAATATTTCAGATTTCAGCACAAATACAAATTGGGAATGAATATTTTCTAAACAAGTCTCAGATATGCCTTCTCTTCTAAATAGTACCTAACCAATTGGCATTTTACCTGATTTGCAGATACAGTTGGCCCTTCTTATACATGGCTTTTGTATACATGGATTCAAGCATCCACAGTTTGAAAACGTTCAAAAAAGTATAAATTTCAAATATCAAACCTTGATTTTCCATTCTTGTAAGGGACACCATTTTGCTATGTCATTATATTTAATGGGACTTGAGCATCCACAGATTTTGTTATCCATGGGGCATCGTGGAACCAAAACCCAGCGTATAACAAGGATCCACTTACTTTTAATGGAAATTCATGCTTTATTTATTTGTAACATAAGTGATTATTTACTCAGTATAGCTTAATTGTTTATTTGCTTATACTAAGCCATAATACAGATAAACTATTATTTGTCTTAAAACACAAAGTGAGGCATAAAAAGTTCTTATTGAGGTGTTAATTTTGCTGCTTTGCCATGCCTAAGATATTTGCTATTTTAAATAAGGAGGCAGTGGTTGCTTCTAATTTTAAAAGACAGAGGGTTGGCTCTCCACTGTACTTCAAAATAGTACAGGCATATGTGAACTCAAAGGCTTTCATGGTTGGAATCCATAGTTTTTTATTGGGTTTTCAGGCTATGTGGCCATGTTCTGGAAGAGTTTATTCCTGGTGTTTCGCCAGCATCTGTGGCTGTCATCTTCAGAGATGCCAGCCACAGATGCTGGTGAAACGTCAGGAATAAACTTTTCCAGAACCCAAAAACCCCACAAAAAATAACAGGCATACTTTAGTTAGTAAAGCCTCTGACAAAGAAGCTCTTTTTACAAAGCCTTTGTTTTTACAGGAACCCAGCCTAGCCCCACCCCCTTCTCTTATCTTCTGTCTAGGTCAATGGTGCTCAAACCTTTTACCCTTGAGACCCCCTTTATATCTACATGCAAATCTTGCACCCCCACCCCTTGACGTAATATACAAATTAAAATATTTTGTTTATTTAATGTGCATATTTTCATTTGTTCATTCATGTATATTCATATTTTAACATTTTATAAGGAAATAACACTGTTCAAATTTGAACAGTTTTATTAAACTCAGTGCATGTGTAAATTTTACACATAAATAAGTTTGGGAAGAGGAGGAAGAAGAGGGACTAAGGCCTGCAAGTCTCGCAGCACCCCCTTGAGTAGCTCTTGCACTGCCACTCCCCAGGGTTCCCACCCCATGGTATGGAACCACCGTCAAGCTAAAGGTTGGGATTTTGTTTTGTTTTTTGCAGCCTTGGCACTTGGAGGATGGTAAAGGAGGGTTAGAGACAAGACTTTCAGCCTTGGATTTTAGCAGCATATCTGAAGTCAAACTCAGCAAAATCCTCAAGGCCTAGCAAATTCCTCACTTGCCTGGAAGACAATTTCATGGTCCAAAAGGTGGAAGAGGCAACAAGGGGGTCAGCTATTTTAGATCTGATCCTAACCAACAAGGATGACTTGGTTAATGGGGTGCAAGTGGTGGGATCATTAGGTGGAAGTGACCATGTTCTCCTGGAGTTTGTAATACAGTGGAAAGGAGAAGCCAGGCATAGTCAGACACGCATCCTAGACTTTAGGAGAGCGGATTTCAGTAAACTTAGAGAAGTATTGAGAGCGATTCCATGGTCAGAAATACTAAAAAATAAAGGAGTTCAGGACGGATGGGAGTTTCTCAAAAGAGAGATACTGAAGGCACAATTTCAAACAGTTCCAGTGAGAAAGAAAAACGGGAGGTGTCTCAAGAAACCAGGATGGATGACTAAGGAACTTTCAACCGAGCTAAGTTTGAAACGGAACATGTATAAGAAATGGAAAAAGGGGGAAATCACAAAAAAGGAATTCAAAGAAATAGCAGGCATGTGTAGGGGTAAAGTCAGAAAAGCTAAAGCGCAGAACGAACTCAGGCTTGCTAGAGAGGTTAAGAACAATAAAAAGGGCTTTTTTGGATATGTCTGCAGCAAGAGGAAGAAGAAGGAAACAGTAGGGCCACTTCGTGGAGAAGATGGCAAAATGCTAACAGAAGACAGAGAAAAGGCAGAATTACTCAACACCTTCTTTGCCTCAGTCTTCTCAGAAAAAGAAAAGGGTGCTCAACCTGAGGATAATGGAGCAGAGGACAGAATAGGGGAATTTCAGCACAGAATAAGTAAAGAGATAGTAGAGGAACACCTTATTAATCTAAATGAATTTAAGTCTCCGGGACCAGATGAACTCCATCCAAGGGTATTAAAAGAACTGGCAAATGTAATATCGGAGCCATTGGCAATAATCTTTGAAAACTCCTGGAAAACAGGAGAGATCCCAGCAGACTGGCGGAGGGCAAACGTTATCCCCATCTTCAAAAAGGGTAAAAAAGAGGATCCCAACAATTATCGTCCAGTTAGTCTGACATCAGTACTAGGAAAGATTCTGGAGCAGATCATTAAACAGAGAGTCTGTGAACATCTAGAAGGCAATGCCATAATCACAAAAAGTCAACATGGGTTTCAGAGAAACAAGTCATGCCAGACAAACCTAATCTCTTTCTTTGATAAAATTACCAGCTTGATAGATGAAGGGAATGCTGTGGATGTAGTATATCTTGATTTCAGTAAGGCCTTTGACAAGGTTTCCCATGACATTCTTGCAAACAAGCTTGTAAAATGTGGGCTAGACAAAAGAACTGTTACATGGATCTGTAATTGGTTGACCGGCCGAACCCAAAGGGTGCTCAACAATGGCTCCTTTTCATCCTGGAGAGAAGTGACCAGTGGGGTCCCACAGGGCTCTGTCCTGGGCCCAGTGCTATTCAACATCTTTATCAATGACCTGGATGACAGAATTGGGAGCATACTTATCAAATTTGCAGATGACACCAAGTTAGGGGGAATATCTAATACCCCAGAGGACAGGATCGAGATTCAAAATGACCTGAATAGACTAGAAAGCTGGGCCAAAGCTAACAAAATGAAATTCAACACAGAGAAATGTAAGGTATTGCACTTAGGGCGGAAAAATAAAATGCACAGATATAGGATGGGTGACACCTGGCTGAATGAAACTACGTGTGAAAGGGATCTAGGAGTCCAAGTAGACCACAAGTTGAACATGAGTGAACAGTGTGATGCGGCAGCTAAAAAGGCCAATGCTATTTTAGGCTGCATCAATAGAAGTATAGTGTCTAGATCAAGAGAAGTAATAGTGCCACTGTATTCTGCTCTGGTCAGGCCCCACCTAGAATATTGTGTCCAGTTCTGGGCGCCACAATTCAGAAAGGACATTGAGAAACTGGAGCGTGTCCAAAGGAGGGCGACAAAAATGGTGAAGGGTCTGGAAACCATGCCCTATGAGGAACGACTTAGGGAGCTGGGGATGTTTAGCCTGGAGAAAAGAAGGTTAAGAGGTGATATGATAACCCTGTTTAAATATTTGAAAGGATGCCATATTGAGGAGGGAGCAAGCTTGTTTTCTGCTGCTCCAGAGACTAGAACACGGAACAATGGAAAAGAGATTTCACCTCAACATTAGGAGGAACTTCCTGACAGTAAGGGCTGTTCGACAGTGGAATGCACTCCCTCGGAGGGTGATAGAGTCTCCTTCCTTGGAGGTCTTTAAACAGAGGCTGGATGGCCATCTGTCAGGGATGCTTTGATTTGGATTTCCTGCATGGCAGGGGGTTGGACTGGATGGCCCTAGTGGTCTCTTCCAACTCTATGATTCTATGATTCTATGAAGTAAACAATGCAGTAAAACTTGACCTAGGAAAGAATGGGATTCTACTCTAGGTAATTGCTATGTGTGTGTACCTACAACAGGCAAGGTAAACAGATGCCTACAATATCACCTATTGAGCATGTGTGAAGAGCAAAACAGAATGAAAAGGAGAAAGCAGATTAGCTTGCCTGACCAACTACCCTGGTATGTGGAAAAAGCATATAACGTTATGGAATTCATAAGTACAGTGGAGGCTGATGAAAGAAAAAGAAAATCACCCTAGGATGCATTTTGGAAGAACCTTTCAAGTGATTGCTAGAAGATTAATAATGCTTTTGTTTATTTATGCAAAACTTACCTGGCCTGGTTGTATCATTTTACATGTGCATAATGTTAGCTGTAAATTAAAAGTTTGCTGTAACTGTTGAACTGCTAATCTTTTTTGCTGTGTAGGAACCCATTCCTATTACAATGGTCCAAAACAGACTGCAGAAATAATCCAGTACTAGTCTGGATTAACTGTCCTGGCTCAGTGCTAGAGAATTCTGGGAACTGTAGTTTTGTGAGACATTTAACCACCTTCTGTCTGAGAGCTCTGGTGTCATAATAAACTGCAGTTCTCAGGATCCTCTAGCACTGAGCCAGGAAGGTTAAAGTTGTCTCAAAACGGGATTATTTTTGCAGTGTGTTTTGAACCAGTGTTTCTGTTAAAGAAGCCAAGCCCAGGAATACATCTATTGCATTAACTGACGTATACCTGTATTTTCAAAGATCAGTTGTAAAGATAGGCAAAATGAATGAGATGCTTGGCAAATACATGGATGTTCTGGACTCTCTAGTTTGGGGATGCTGAATTCTCTGCATTAATCTTAAATATTTCTATTATGCCACTTTAGAAAACTCTAAATAGTTAATTAATGAAGAAACTGACAAACTGCATTTTTAAAAAGTAAAATGAAAAATAGTAGTATAAATAACTTTGTAGAGCCAATTAAAAATTACCTTAAGTGGGGGGAGGGATAGAACTAGATTTCTAGTAACATAGTGTTTTGTGGCATTGACTTTAAATGCCTTGCTTTTTCATTGGTGACCTTAATATTCAGTGAAAGGAGTCTCAACAAGGTCTTTCCAGAAGATCTTATTGGACAGAAGATTTGGTCATACAGAATTAACATTGCAATCAGAACCTTCTGAGAACTCTGATAAAGATGTACAGCAATTTTGAAAAAATTAAGGGGAATTGGATGGCCTGGCTGTGTTCAGAAAATGAATGCAGTATAATGTTATCTGATTACTCATGAAAGGACAATATGATTTTATATAACATGATTAGTTCACTAATTTTTGGGAGCACATACCTCTAAGTTTGTTCTAGGGCAAGGGGTCTTTCTGGGCTTATAGTAGTTCTGCTAGTTCTAGTTGGTGAAAGTAGTCCTTTTTGTATTACTTCAACTCAAGGTGTATTTTCTGAAAAGCTTGAACATAAGCATTCCAACTTTGTAACCCAATTTGTGGAATAATTGGAGGGCTGTAGCAATCAAACAGCCACATATTCCAAGAGTCTGTCGCTAAAGGGTTTGGATTTATTAAATGTAGATGAACTCAATTCTTATAAAATTAAAAGATATAGCCATGTTAGTCTGTAGAATCAGTATGTGGAGAGATTTTGTAGCAACTTTCTGATTAACTGAAAGAAATAAATTGGCAGCATGAGCTTTTGTAGACTTCAGCCTACTTCTTCATCTTGTAGCACCTCAAAGGTGCTATAAGATCTCTCCATGTATCAATTCTTATAGAATCATAGAATTACAGAGTTGGAAGAGACCAACTTATAGAACTGGTTTGTTATAACAAGCCACAGAAGCTCTTTGGCTTATGGCAGGGGTAGGCAACCTTTTTGAGCCGGGGGCCGGGTTGCTGTCCCTCAGACAACTGGGGGGGCCCGAAGCCAAAAAAAAATAATTAAATCATTTTTTTTTAAAAATTAAATATATAAATAACCAGGACAAATGTAGGACAAAATTTTCAAATGAAAGACACTTTTTTTAAAAAAATGGAGGACACGCGAAAAAATTGCTGATTTTTAAAAAAAATGTTAATATAAACTGTTTCTGAGGCTTCTATAGACAATTGCCCCCAAAGGCCGGTGGCAATCGGTGGCAGGACCGGGCTGGGGTCGGTCCCAAGGCCTTGCCAGGCCGCATCCGGCCCGCGGGCCGAAGGTTGCCTACCCCTGGCTTATGGGTTCCTCCTTGGGTGATGGCCCTTCCAGGCTTTTCTTTCCATGTTAACTTAATGGCAGCTTGTTGAGTCGACTGACCACAGATAAACTAGTTATCTTAAATATAGTTATTGAAACAAACCTCCTTCAAGGGTAAATGCCTAACGTTAATGTTCGTCTCTATTTAAAATTGACCCTATTTTAGTATTTGGATATACCTATGTCTTAATCTAACAATGGAAGCAGTAGCTTCTAGTTATCTCATGGCCTTGCTGGGGGCGGAAGGTGTAAACTCAAAAGTTAGTGGATGCTTGCTCTTGTATTGTTACCACTTGTTTTAGCATCATGTCTGCTGATACAAGCCCTCCACTCTTACTAAAATTCAAGTCAGATGGATTCCGCTGGCTTGCTATCAAACCCAATATCAACTACTCGAGGTGTCCTCAAGCACCAGCATTGTTTATATTTATGTTAATTCATTAATAATGGATTTAAGGGATATGACAACTATATACCCCCTAAATTAGGACCCAGGAAAATATCAGTTTCTCATGTATGCAGATGATATTATTTTACTGTCACAATCACAGCAGTTTAAGGAGAATTAAAGCTTTAGTCATTTAGTATTCAAGACAAGCTGAAAATTAATCACAAAAGACAAAAATACTAGTCTTCGCCAATAGGTATAAAGAAACTATACATGACGAATGACAGGCAACCTATAGAATAATGAGTCCTTCAGATATTTAGGACTAAATTTTTCCTCAACTGGATCTTGGAGTTGTCATTTTGAAAATACAAAAGTAATTGCTTTAATGCAGCCAACTCTCTATTAAGATTTTACTGGAACAGAGGTGGAAACAATTTCCTCGCCATCTAAATTTATTGAGGCTAAAGTTATAGCTCAGATGCGTATGGGGCTGAAATATGGGGCCTAGGATAAAATCTAACTTGGAAACGGTCCAAAATAATTACTTACGAGTAATCTTAGGTCTGCCCAAAGGAACTGAGACCTCTATCCTTTGGTTGGAAGGGGACTCCGTACTGTAAAGGATATAACTCAGGTTCAAGCCATTAAATACTGGCCGAAACTCACAATGGGATAGGACAGTCCTTGTATTGATTGTTTTCAAAGAAATGTTGAAATCTGAAACACAAACACTCTATCTTGTAATCAAGAAATTTACAACTTCTTTGATTCATATGGTCTCAAAGGACTGTTGCGCTCTTTAATTTGATAGTAGAGCTGTAAAATATATGAAGTTCCATATTTTGAAACATGATTTCAGCCTATTGTGTCTCTGTTGGTCTATCAATGTGCCCCTTGTTATGCCAAACTCCCTTTCCAAAAAAAATTACCCACAAATCTCGATAATATAGTTAATTTTCAACAGAGATTGCCTTCCCAGCCCTCCATTGTCAGTCAGTGACCACCGCTGTGGTGCTAGGGCATATCAAAGGACCATCTGGAGAAGAGTTTGCCCATGGATCCAACTCAGTTGAGATCTAAGTCATTACTATTAGAGTGCCATTTTATAAAGTATAAGAAAGTTCTCTGAAATGCCAGCCACAGATGCTGGTGAGAAACGTCAGGAAGAAAAATCTTCTAGAAATGGCCACTTAGCCTGAAAAACCACAAAAAAATATAAGAAATGCTTTATACAAAGACTTGAGTTTGGTATCAAAACAACTCTGACTCATATCTGATCACTCTTTATTAGGGGTAGACGACAAGCATTCTGAAAGGAAGCCTGTTTTGCCTTAAGCAGGGTTGGCAACCTTTTTGAGTCGGGGGCCGGTTGCTGTCCTCAGACAACTGGGGGGCCAAAGCCGGGGGTGAGCTTCCCCTCCAGGGGTGAGCTTCCCCTCCAGGGGTGGAGCTCCACCCCAGGGTGGAGCCACATGCGGGGTGAAGCTTCCCTTCTGGGGTCGGAGCCCACTGCCAGGGTGGAGCTTCCACCCTCCAGGGGTGGAGCCATACACTGGGGGTGGAGCTTCCACAAGCATCATCATCATCACCACCACCACTATCATTGTACAGCAGACCTTTGTACAGCACTTTGGAAAGTCACACTGTCTCACTCATAAATAATAAAAATAATGAAATGAAATAAAAAGCAATAATAAAATAATGAAATAAAAAAACAAAAATAAGTGTTATATATTTTAAAAATTAATGGAAAAAACCCAAGGCCGACCTGAAATGACTCACCTTTCCCCCTCCTCCCCCTTTCTCATCCGCCGCCTCCTCCTCTTTCTCATTGAGAGGGCATTTTGCAGAAGAACACCCAGGCAAAGTAATACTAATAAAGTTACAGTAAGGAAAATACTAAAATGCAATTGAAATAAACTGCGCAAGCAGCACACAGTGTCAACCCACAGAAGCCCCACAGTTGCTGAGAGGGCCTTTTGCAGAAGAACACCAGGGCATTAGTAGTAGTAGTAGTTAGTAATAATAATAATTAATAATAATAATAATTAAAGTTGCAAGCAAGGAAATTACTAAAAGCAATTGAAAATAAACTGCAGCAAGCAAGCACACATATCAACCCACAGAAGCCACAAGTTGGTGAGAAGGGAAGTTTGCACAAAGGACACCCAGCTAACCCTCCCCCAAGGAACCAAACCTCTCGCCTCGTTGTTGGCTGCAGCTGCTGCTCTGGCTCCCTGGCTCCCTTTCTCCCTGGTTCTGTACTCCTTCCTTCTGCCTCCTCCTCTTTCCCTGCTCTTGAGGAGGGGAGGGAGGGCGGAGGGCAAGGTGGAGCCTGCTCCAGCCTGCTGCCGCCCCTGGACCTCTGTTGGAGTGCTTCAGGGGCTACACCGGGCCTACTAGATGGGCGCCGCCATTTTGTTTTTCAAAATGGTGACCGAAGTCTCGCGTGACCTTTGCCATCCTGAGGGTCACGCGAGACTTCGGCCGCCATTTTGAAAAACAAAATGGCGGCCGGGAGCGGCACGAAAACGCAGGAAATCGGCGGCAATCGGCGCGCCGGACTGGAGGGCGGGGCGAGGAAGGCCTCTTCGTGGCGGGCGGCAGGTTGCGACCCCGCTTTAAAGCATTCATTATAAGGAGGAAGCTTCTGTAAGATGATGACTGGGCTACAGGAGTTTTGAAAGCCCAATTATTTTTGATATCCTCAGCTCTGCAAACCAATGTTATATAGCTTTATGTATCGCGCGGCAGCACCAGGCTCTTGGGGTGGCTGGCGCCAGCCTCCTCCTCGCGCGAAAGGCTGGGACCTTTGGGGGGGGCCACCGCCTCTTCCCTCTGCACAAGCCGCTGCTCGCGCGAGGCGGCGATGCGGGGGGCCTTTGGGGGCCGCTCGTGTCCTCTTCCCTCTTGCACAAGCCGCTGCTCGCGCGAGAGGCCAAAGGTGTGCTTGCTGCTGCTCGCGCGAGCGGAGGCAGGGCCTTTGGGGAGCGCTGGGCTGGCTCCTCCTTCCTGGACCTCTGCCTCCAGCAGGTGAGGGAGATGGGAGGATAGGAAGGAAGGAAGGGAGAGAGGTGGAAGGGAGAGAAAGAAAGGGAGAAGAAGGGAAAGGAAAGAGAGAGATGGAAGGGAGGAGAGTGGAAGGAGGGAAGGAAAGAAAGAGGTGTGGAGGAGAGATGGGGAGAAGGAGAACTGAGAATGAGAAGGAAGTGTGGAGGAGGAAAAGGAAGCGAGAGAGACGGATGGAGGAAAGGAAGGAAGGAAGGGAAGAGAGGCGAGAGGGAGGGAGGGAGAAAGGGAAAGGGGGAATGCGAAAGGGGAGGGGGAAGGAAAAGGAGAGAGAGATGGGTGGAAAGAAGGAAAAGAGCTGAAAAGAGGCGACGGTGAATGGAGATGGAAAGAAAAGAAAGAAGAAGAAAGAAAGAAGCAGCTGTGTGGAGGTAGAGATGTAGAGATGAAGAGAAGAGAGCCAGGAGAAAGAAGAAAAGGAGGGGAAATGAAGGCGAGAAGGATTGAAAGATGTTGGAGGGAGAGCTGGGGGCGGGAGGGGGAAAGACAGACTGAGGGAAAGGGGGATGGAAGGGAGACCTAGGGAAAGAAGAAGGAGAAAGAGAAGGGGGAGATGGGAAGGAAGAAGGGATGGACCTCTGCCTCCAGCAGGAAGGGAAAGAAGGAGGAAGAAAGGTGTGGAGAGAGAGATGGGGAGAAGGGAAGGGAGCTCGAAGACGGAGGGAGGGAAGGAAGAAGGAAAGGAAGATAAAGGGAGAGGGAATAAAGGAGAGGTGGAATGGAGGGAAGGAAGAAGGAAGGTGAAATAAGGAAGGGAGGAAGAAAGAGATGAATGGAAGGAAGAAAGAAGAAAGAGTAAAAGGGAGAGTGAGAAGGGGGAATAAAGGAATGGAGGAAGAAAGGCATGGAAGGGTATAAGAAGGTGAAAGGGAAATAGAAAGGGAAGATAAGGAAAAGGGAGGAAGAGAGAGATGGATGGAAGGAGAAAAAGAGTGGGAGTAAGGGAAGGATTGGGAGATGAGAAAAGGAGATGGAAGAAGGAAAAGGGAGGAAGAAAAGAGAGATGAATGTGAGATGGGGGTGGCAGGTCTGGCAAAGAGGGCCAGGCCTCTAGTGCTGGTGCCCCTGTTGGCTTTTTTGCGCCCCTGACAGGGCCTGGGGCCCGTCGGGCCCGGAAAGGGGCGAGGCCTCCAGCACTGGCCCGCCCTGGAGGTGGAAGCTCCACCCCCCAGTGTGTGGCACCGCCCCCGGAGGGTGGAAGCTCCACCCCCGGCTTCGGCCCCCCAGTTGTCTGAGGGACAGAAACCCGGGCCCCGGCTCAAAAAGGTTGCTTACCCCTGGTGTCGCTATACAAAATAAAACTTATTTCTACTACTGAGTTCATTATTTTTAAAGGTAGTTGTACCCAGTCTTCCACCATGATTCTGGAATGCAGGAAAAATTATTTTCTGGGGGGGGGGGGAAATCACCCACAATGTAAGATGTAAATAGAATGAAATTATCTCAAATCAAGTAGTCTTGAGCTTTTATAAAGTTTTTTTCTAAAAGGCTTTGTAGAGACATAATTAATAAAAGAATTGGGCAGATGAGTTTGAACTTGGTAAAATAAAATCAGGCATAGATCTGTTGACTGGTCCATAGTTCAGTTTAAAACTATAATATTAGCTTTGAAATATTTTCATATGGAAGGGCTACAATGTGTTGAGGGCCAGAGGTTTTGCTAGTCTCACATTTGAGTAGGTTTGGACAAATTTGAAACCATAGGTTATTATAGTTTGAATAGTCAGGGATTACTTCCTCTCAAATAGCAACTATAATATTCATTGCTGTTTAGGCAGCCAAACTAAGGCCAGTTCCGCACGGCGTAAAGTGCGTCCTGGGACGCACTAGGGTTAGGGAAAGTGCTTACTTTACGCATGCACCTAACCCTAGTACGTCCCCAGGACGTACCAAATGGCGGCGTCGTTCCACACGGGGGTTGCCATGACTATGTCACGACCACGCTGCCTCCAAACGGGGCGGCAGCATGGAAGTGACATAGTGGAGCCGCGCGAGGGCACCTGGGGCACCCTTTCCGCAGCCCCAGAAGGAGCTCCGTTTCGGAGCTCCTTCCATGATTGCGTCGCTGGGCAGCCTTACATGGCGGCGCCAGCGACGCAATGGAGAAGGGGCCGAGTGGCCCCTTCCGTATCCTCGCCGCCATTGGGTGTCCTTGGGGCATGAAGCCCCAAGGACACCCCTTCCAGCCTTTTGCTGCTTCCCTGCAGCCTGGAAAGTGGCAGATGGGCCTCAGAGGTGCTGCTGTGCAGCTGAGGCCCCGATCTGCGGGGAAAGGGCCAGTCAGGGCAGTCACAGTCCGCCCCAACGGGTGGTCTGTAACGCGCCTTAGATATGATATTATAGTTTATTTATTAGTCAAAACTGGAAATCATGATCACAATGGTTCCCAGTTCTGGTTTGCTGTAAAAACTACAGCTGTAATGAGGGGACAAGGAGATGATAAATCTGAGATTTCTTCATGTGCTCAAACCATGGATGGATATGATTTCTAAACTGGTCATACTATAAGTTGTTTATATAAACATTGTCCTCATGAAAGACTTAATTTGAAACAAAGTTTGGATGTAGATAAATTACATTTTACTTTTGTATATGAAATTTTCAGTCTTTTTTAAGCATACGTTCAGTGGTGACATATTATAAACTGGACTTTTGATATTCTAACTCAGGGATTCTCAAACTTTGGTCCTCAAGTGTTTTGGACTTCAGCTCCCAGAAGCCCTATTAGCCACCTTGGTCAGCAGTGAGGAATTTCTGGGAACTGAGTCCAAAACATCTGGAGGACCAAAGTTTGGGATCACTGTTTTAACTGCTGGGAATTAACATTAAAGTAATGAATGACTGAATGTGACTCCCAAACTACCTTTACAAACTGGCCTGACGTAATGTTCCCCAAGGCAGTGGAGAGTGGAACAGGGAAATGATGTGAAGTCGAAGGCTTTCATGGCCGGCATCCATAGTTTTTTGTGGGTTTTTGGGCTATGTGGTCATGTTCTAGAGAGTTTCTTCTTGACGTTTTGCCAGCATCTGTGGCTTGCTCTTCAGAAAATGCTTGCCTGGACAAAGGTGTGTGTGTGTGTGTGTGTGTGTGTGTGCGTGCGCGCGCGCAAACCACACACCACATCACTCACTGTGTGTGAGCCTGGAAAGCAGGATTATTTGCATGTGTATTGTTCTGTTGCTGATGGCAAGCCTCAGGCTGGGAGGCTAATGCAAAAGAGGGTAGTGTCTTGCATTAGCCTCCAGCCTGAGGCTTGCCTCGCAACCGAACTACCATGCCACATCACTCCTGCCTTCCCAGGCTCACACAGTATGTATGTATGTGTGTATTTACACACACACACAACTTTTTCCAGGCAAGCATTCTCTGAAGATTCTAGCCACAGATGCTGGCAAAACATCAGGAAGAAACTCTTCTAGAACATGGCCACATAGCCCAAAAACCCCACAAAAAAAACTCAGGGAAATGATGTCTCCAGCATTCTCAGGGTTGTTGGCTTCCTTGAGATAAGCAGTTTTGGTAGGAGTAGACCACAAGGAACTGTCCCACTATCTGTTTCCAAGGCACTCTGCAACTGGAAAGATACTGACGATATCATTGTCCAGTGCTTCAATCTCCAGCACCTCAGAAATGCTTTAATTGGGGTACTCTCAGGCTATGAAGTTAGGAGTGGGAGTCTTTGTAGTTACAGTGACAATGCAGGGTCTTGCCCTCTGTGTTGTATTCAGTGATATCCTTCTCCCAAAGAAACAGACACTGTTGGCTGGCTGAATTTCCCCATTCCTATCAGTCTCATTTTATCCACCCCAGATCTACTCTAGAGCAGGGCTTCTTAAGCAATTTGATGTGGGGGACTGGCAGGATTTTTTCCCTCAGTGTACCGAGCACAGTACCATATTTGGGCCAGTTGGCTACAAATGTTTCAATCTTTCCTGGAAACTCTCCATGTCAGTTACCTTGTAGTCTGGTACCAATCTATTGACCTCCACTTGGAGTTGCACTGCTCTAGAAGGTTAGAGGGGGGATTCCCACAGCAGATATTGAGCATTGGAGGTCTACCATGCAGAGGAAAAGAAATTCCTTTTGAGCAGGTCCACCTGCTCATCTAACATTGGCTGTAGCTCTATTTATTTGGTAATTTCAGTTAACAACAGTATACTTTTATTCTAATAGAGAGGGGAATTGTTTTAGCTGAAGTGAAGAATACAGTCGGCCCTTTGTATACACAGAGGTTCCATTCTGGGACTATCCACGTATGCTCCAAGACCACAGATAGGCAGAGTTGACTGTGTATGCATTTTTATCTACCTTTTAAAATAAGTTTTAATATTTTGGTAAGGGTTTGCATAATCAAACAACTGTGCACAAGTAAGTAAACTATTCACAACAGTTGTAATTGTATACATAAGATCATTATAAATAAACTGATCTTGAGCAATGAATGTTATGGTACTAGAGAGCAAAAAAAAGTTCCTTTATGTTTACCCATTCCTTTGTCTTACATCATGGTAGTACAGCTTAGCCTTAGTGTATGCAACATGATCTGAGTAGTTATACATGCATTTGGCTGTGTATATAATGAATTTTATGAAGAGCATGCAGATGCATGTTTTAAAAGTCTTCAAACTTGTTTTGAAACTGCCTCTGAAATAAAAGCTACTGAGTAGGTTCATTGTATGCTTGTTACACTACATGTATAAAGTCTACACCTTGCAACTGTACTCAGTTGCAGTTTTCTCTATAGCTCTTCGACACAGCATGTTTCACTCTTGACCCTATTTCTAGGAGATGTACGAGTAAGAAGTCGGGCAGGATTTGAAACAGAGAGAAGAGGTTCTCATCCATACATTGATTTCCGTATTTTTCACTGTAAGTATTTAAATAATAGCAGAACACTAATGAAGGATTCAATTTATATCGAGCTGCTGGGATTCAAGTAACTGACAGCTAATTGAAAATGGAAATTAATATTTTCCTTGCAAATAAAAAAAATCTGCTTGAGAAATTACAAAAATACACAACATGCAAAATAATGGTTTATTTTCCTCAACCTATGATACTGACACAAAACTAAATTTTTGTTTTAATACATGAATGAAGGGTTCACAATTTTCAGTGTGCTATACACTTGAATTAATAAGAAACTGGTCTGATTACAGATTAATCTTATTTAGAAATACCTGTATGTAACATTATCCCAACAGGACCCATGCATCAGTAATTTCCTTCTGGTATATTAACTGAAGGAATAAAGTCCATGATAAGTAATTCATCTCATAAGCTATGTTATTGAGTGTTTGATCTCCCTGCTGTATCCTGAATCTAAACAGAATGGGTATTATGTTGTGGTAATTCATTCTAGAGAGCTTGGTTGAATAATTGAAAAGTCTAGCCATAAAGCCCTTTATGGCAAAGCCTTCAGTTTTTACCTATTTTTACTTAGCAGTCTTATTCTCAGAAACTACTGCTATTCAGGAGATTCTCTGAAGTTTAGCTAGACCATTCCCTCCCCTCCCTAAAATTAAGTATGATATCATAAATCTGAAAAGAAAATTACTTCAGTGTTGTCAGTGGATTCCTCACATGTGGAGGTTAACAGTTCTAGCAGTTTTGTTTGAAGGACATTTTTTTCTTTCTGTCTTTCTGCCAAGAAGGGAAAAGTATTATGGCAAAGAAGGAATGATCTTAGCTTCTTTAGGCAACTGCTGAATTTTGTTTATATGATTGAAGTACTCTGTGGATGTGGCATAATGTTTTCATAATAAAATCAACATGATTCTTCGGAAGGACAAGCTAGACTGACGATCTGTGGACAGTAGCAAAAAATAAGAAAAAACTGGGGAAAACATTTCATATATTCCTCTGTAAGACATCCAAATTCAGCATCTTGGGTCCAGTGATTTTCTTTTGCTTTACCCATGTTCCTCAAATACTTTTAAGTGCTTAGATTAGTCTAAAGTAGTCAAAAGAAGCTACATTATGTTTGTAAGGGGTCCCCCCCCCCCCGGGAGTACTGTTTTCTTTTTAAACTTAAGACTGCATAAACCTTGACAAGATATCCATAAAGGCTTTTTGGGGGAACCTTTATTTGCTGATGCTAATAATCAACTGGGATGGTTCATTTGAAGAGAATTATTTAAATATACTGCCATTCAATCTCAGTTTGTATGTCCTAATCTGTAGATGCATCAAGATGGTTGCTCATTGCTTGGTTATATTTTGACTTAACAAGTTGAGTTATGGACAACAATTTTGTTACTGCTTCCTTTTTTGCCTTTATATGTGCCAAAATTAAACTAGAAGTACACTAACCCAAATTTTGTTTTTTATTCCACCCGGGAAATTAGGAGCTAGCCTTGGAATAAACCAGCCTTTTAAATGATAGATTGAGGTTGATTTAAGATCTTGGCTTGTTCTAAAGCTTCTCTGATTCAAATGAAACATCAAGACTTCTTGCTTTAATTGGGGTTGGTACAAAGGGGCACAGTACTGGCTATGAAGATGATTGGACTGCTTCCTCGGTCACACCATTGCTCACACCAAGGTTGGTCTGGTTGGCTAGGAAGACCCAATGTGTGAAGAGGGCCAGTATTTTGCAGGCTGTTGTCCATGCTTGTCAATGACCCTTTTTTCTACTGTATATAACCCTCATTTAGTAGAGCTGAACCAAGGATGCCTTGGAATCATAGACTGGAATTCATGCATATTATGTCATTTTATTTTGTTCTGGTCTGGTTAGCCCCAGTGTGGAAGCAGTGCTAAACTGGCATTACAACAAACATAGATGAGAAGGGGAAGAAGGGAACATGTAAATCTACTTTATGCTTCTGATCTCCTAAGCAGGGATTAAAGATTTAAAAGCAGAGCTTCACTTCACTTTCCCATCCAGAATAATATTTTTATCAGTCTCTCATGTTGGCAGTGAACAGAAACTACTTTGAAGACGGTGCTTTATTCATTAACAATGATAAAAAGACCCCTGCTGAACCAGACATTGTAGTCCAAAAATTGATTTCGAGCATTTAGTCCATGAATCTAATTTGAAAAGCCTCTACTTTCTTTGCCTCCAGCAACACAGGCCTTAGATGATAAGGTATTGATTGAAAGTAAAGGAGCTAGGTTAGGTATTTTATCACTTTTAATACCTTTATTCTGACTTGTTGAGTGATTATGAGAAACAGTCAGGATCAGGCACAGCTTTCCAAAATTGTCATTTAATTGAGTTTAACAAAGGACTACTCCCCCCCTCCAAATGTGACCCACAACCTGGGCAATGTTAGTTTCATTTAAAAATAAGGTAGTGTATGAGTATCTATATGGAATGCCAATATTTTCCTTCTAAAATGAATGATAAGCAAGATTTTAGTTTTGTGAGGTATTTAGTTCAAAAGTGCAAGAGTTTTTTCATGCATCCCTGTAAAATAATGGTGTCATTTCTATGGCCTTGAGGACAACCAGTTTGAGAAAAGGTTGAAGAAATGTCATATTTAAGTGTGTGGCCCAACTACTTGCCTACTGTAAACAGCAGTGCAACCTTTCTCTGGGGTTTTCTTTCACACTTTGTTGCTTACTCCCTGTGCAAGACAAGCAAATGGAAGTGAGCAGCTGAGGTAGGCAAAGGGTAAACACTAGTAGAGCCAGTTTTTCTGTCCACATACTTTGGAGTGGGTAGGAATTGAAAAACACTGGTCTGCTGCAGTGCATAAGGGTATAGCTTCTATTCACACCAGAAATCAGCAGTTTAGAAAGCCACTGGGCAAAAGCTTTTCAGAGACTGACTGACTGAAGTACATCATAGGGGTTATGTGAACTAAGTGGAAAGCGCTGCACTGCCAATGACTTATCCTTAGTCCTTTTAGATGCAGATTTTGCTAGCCCATTTGTTCACAGGAAGCTTAACTAGGAGTGAGGTATGTGTAGCACTCCAGTCCAGTATTGTCCAGTCTAATATTGGATAGCTGTCCAGTAACTTCTGGAGGGTCACATTTCCCACTCCTAATCTCTGCCAAAAAGGAATGTTTCTCTATGGTTTTAGAGAAAGGGATTTGTAAGCCCTTTTTAGAGATGGGAATTTAACCTGGGCTTTTATGCATTCAAAGCTGGCGATCTCCACTACGTTCTGTCTCTTTTTGGTACTGACAGTTACAGAACACAGTATCTACGGAACATTAATAAGCAGAAGGTAAATTTATCAATGTTCTGTCTTGAATATTACCGTAAGACACTTCCATGACACAAATTGAAATGTTAGAAGAACTTTACCTCTAGCTGCTCTTGGAATGGACAGGATTTCATCTGCATTTCATTATGATGAACAAATGTAAAATTCTCACATTTTATTTCAGTGGAAGGGTAATTCTTGGTATCAGCCTTGTTAGGAGAGCGACTAAAATGGTGAAGTATCTGGAAACCATGCCCTATGAGGAACGACTTAGGGAGCTGGGGATGTTCAGCCTGGAGAAGAGAAGGTTAAAAGAGGTGATATGATAGCCCTGTTTAAATATTGAGGAGGGAGCAAGCTTGTTTTCTGCTGCTCCAGAGACTAGGACCCGGAACAATGAATGCAAGCTCCAGGAAAAGAGATTCCACCTCAACATTAGGAGGAACTTCCTGACAGTAAGGACTGTTCGGCAGTGGAACACACTCCCTCGGAGTGTGGTGGAGTCTCCCTCCTTGGAGGTCTTTAAACAGAGGTTGGATGGCCATCTGTCAAGGATGCTTTGATTTGGATTTCCTGCATGGCAGGCGGTTGGATTGGATCGCCCTTGCGGTCTCTTCCAACTCTATTATTCTATGATTCTGTGATTTATTTATTTAGAATATTTATACCCCACCCTTCAGCCAAAAAGGCTTGCAGAGTGGCTTACAAACTATTAGTTTGACAGTTCCCTCCCTCAGGCTTACAGTCTAAATAAGAGAGGATACACAAGAAAAAGGGGAAGGCTGTGGAGGAGAGGGTTAAGTCCAGAAGATGTTGGCTGCTCTTCTCTCTCTCTCGGAGACCAGGACAGTGGCAGTTGCGATAGAAGGAGGGCATTCTCTCAGTTGCTGGGTTCAGGCATGATGGAGCTGTACCTGCCTGTTCATTTCTTCCTAAGAGGTCACAGCAGTAGCAGTTGGGTTGGAGGGAGGGCCTTTTATCATCAGCTGCAATCAAGGAATGATGGTGCTGTGCCTGCCTGCGGTTCCCTCCTCAGAGGACAGAGCAATGGCAGTTGTATGGAAAGATGGCCTTTCATCAGTTGCTGGGCCGATTAACAATGAAGCTGTGCCTGCCTGTTCTTTTCTCTGTCTGAAACCATAGCAGTGGCAGTTGGGATGGAGGGAGGGCCTTTCATCAGGGGCTTGTAAGATGGGATACAGCACTAAAACCACTGGTTAGACTTTGTCAAAGGGAAAAAATGAGATGTTCAAGCTATCAGTTTCTTACATAAACTTTCAGCTTGAGTGCAACCTCTGGTGGTTTACTTTCAGTATGCTTTTAGGGCCTGTTGGATATGGGAAAATAAAAATCAGAACTGCAGTGACATGTATGATAGTCCTGTATCACTAGTGACCTTATAAATAATAACATATGCTACTTTTGTGATATACTTGACAAACCATTTTTAAAAAGGATTTGGAAGTTTAATATTGTTTGGAAGGTAGAAGCAAATTCACCCTGTAATTAACTGGTCAGAACAAGTTGTGGTTCCTCTTATTTCTCCAGTTTCTTCCTTTAAATCAGTCTGTTACAACATCGAAGAACATGTGCATGTATTTACACACCTACTCCACTCCCACTCTTGCATGATTCAGTCACTCCTTGATAACCCATGACAGCTTAGATTGTAGGAATCTTGGCAGCAGAAGAGAGCTTAATGCCCCCACCATTCTTAGATGAAGTTTCGTAATTTATCTGTGAAACTCACAAGGAGCAAATCCCCAGTGTATAGCTATTTCTATCACACATATATACTTAAAATTGGACTGAAACCTGTGCTTTAAATTTCTACTTTAGTTTTCTTTAAGAAGCAGTTGAAAGAAGAAATAGCTATTTCCATGTTCTGTACTTCATATTCAGTTGTTTGCTCAGAAATTCAGAAAGCCTATAAGCCAGTTGACTAAAGATCAACAAAGCAAGATATTACTAACCTCTGAAGTCCATACTCTGTTCGTCTAAGTCACTGATTCCCAAACTCAGATCTTCCAGATATCCCAGAATTCTTGATAGTTGGCCAAGCTGGGTGGGGCTTCTGAGTATTGAAGTACAAAACACCCGGAGAACCAACGTTTGGAAACCTCTGGTCTAAGTAGATTAAATGTTACAGCATGGAACCTCTATACTTTAAAGTGTGGCTCTTCTTATGTATGCCTGCTAAAGGAGCTCTTTTCTATGTCCCTCCAGTGGGAGAAATATAGTGTGAGGTTACAGGAGAGGGATGTATGTGTTGTGGCACCCAAGATACGGAATTTGGATTGCCTTCCTTGGGAAGCCTTACTGGTAATTATGCTGGCTTTATTCCATGATGAAGTTAAAACATGGCTATTTAGCAAAGCCTTTGAGGTCTAACATTTTTCCTCAGATCTGTACAGGTATAGTGGGCCCTCTACAGTTGCTAGGGTTAGGGGCACAGGACCCTTGTGAAGGTGGGGAAACTGTAAATAAAAATTAATTTACCAAGTAAATAACTAAATAAAAAATAACTACTTTTTTACTTGAGAGAACACCTCCCTAGGAATCTCTAGGTCCTCCAGTGTAACTCTATGGTCAACATTCACCTAAATCCACCAGAAATTGACTACAGGATCATGGTGGAGGATCTACAAATGGCTAAAAAATTGTTTTCCTAGGAATCTGTAGGTCTTCCATCATGACTTTATGGTCAACTTCTTGCAGAGTCATACTGGAAGGCCTAAAGATTTTTTTTTTGAGAGAACATACTAATCAAATAAATCTGCAAAAATCAAAGGCACAGATGTGGAGGGCTGACTGTATATGGTTTTAAGCATTTTTAATTTGTTTGAATTCTTAAATTGTTTAATATGTTTATAGACTTGAATGATTTCTTACCATTTTATATCTTTGAACTGTTTTTCAGCTTTATCTGTGTGCCACTCTGAGATCTTGTGATATATAATGGGATATAAGTATTCTAATAATAAATATAGACTCATAGAATTATAGAGTTGTAAGAGACCTCAAGGGGCACCCAATCCAGTCTCCTGTCATACACAATCAAATTGGTATCCACATGTGAATGTTTAGGCAGATTTAAGCCAACCTGGATGGCAGTGTTCTAAATTAAATCCAGAGGGAGAGAGGAAGAAGGCAAACCTGCCAGTAAACTATTGCAATAATCCAAGTATGATATAACAAATGCCTGGACAGGCAGATGGGAAATCTCAGCAGTCATGGGTGTTCAAAAGATGAAAATTACTGCTGTCATTCTGATGAAGGGGCACAGGAACAGACAGTCATCCAACAGGACTCTGAGGTTCCTGGCAGCTGGAACAGGAGCTACTGGGCAACTCTAAACACAGTGGAGGGAATGAAAGAGGGGCTTCTGGATGGTCAGGCTGAAATACAAAGATCTCCGGTTTTTTTCATATGCAGCTTAAAATAGTGAGTGGTCATCTACCAAGAAACAATCAATTAACAGTCCATCACAGACTTCCACACAGAGGCATCAATTAATTTAAAACTCTGGAAAAAAAGGTGTCATTTGGATGCATCTCAAACTAATTAATGCAGCAGTCCTTTGCTATTGGAACACAAGCCACTCTTTTCTGTGGCTTTTTAAAGAGTTTGTTCTAGAATAAAAGAATGAGAATGTTTCAAGCCTTAGATTCCGAAAACAAAACTGCCTTTTCTTTCTGGTCAGGATCATGTCATCTATAAGTAAAGGTGATAAATTTAGTCCTAGGAAAATTTCAAAATAGTCTCTTAAACAGAAAGTTTAGGAAAGGATGAGAGATTACAGTCTGAAGACAGCATACTGTATTTTACTGGCTCTGAATAGCTTTAGCAGGTCAATAACATTGTCAGGAACATGCTTGAGGTTTGCAAACCACTGTATGAATAGCTAAATGTAAAAGGGGGTTCATATGTAAGTACAGTGGGGCCTTGCCTTATGCGGTGGATCCATTCCGGACCCCCCCCCCCCCACGTAAGGCAAATCCCGCATAAGCTCAAGCCCTATTCATTATAATGGAGCTTGTGTGTGTGGCGGTGCAGCATGCGTGCATGCCATTCATTTAATGACGACGCGACTTCCATGTAAACTTGAAGCTGCATATGGTGCGCCTGCATATGGAGCAGGTGCACTGTATGATGAGATTAGAATTCTGCAGTAAAATTCTTCATTTTTTGGTGAAGAATGAAAACACAGATTGCAGATAGTTTTTCACACATGAAAAGGTGTACTTATTTGAGAAGCTCTGATAACTGATTTCATTTTCAGCATTTCTACCCAATCTTTCTCTAAAATATGCTGAAGGCTGCAGCCACAACACTTAACAGATTCAGTAGCCAAAATTAGAGAGCCAGTGTAGTTTAGTGGTTTGAGTGTTGGACTATGACACTGGAGACAAGGGTTTGAATCTTTGCTTGGCCATGGAAAACCACTGGGTCACTTCAGGCAATTCACATTCTCTCAGTCTCAGAAGAAGGGAAAGGCAACCTCCATCCCCTTTGAACAAATCTTGCCAAGAAAACACTGTGATAGATTCACTTTAGGTTTTCTATAAGTTGGAAATTATTTTATGGCATACAGGAACAACTAGCCAAAATGAACAGTTCACAATGTGGAAATCAATAAAACAAAACTGATAGGTAAAACAGAATAAATATCTAGTAAAGAAATCTAGTTGGATTATCATGTTTTCAGTTGCTTTATGTTGGTAATTGTTCCATGTGAGGCTTTAATACTGAGATATTGATATCTTGGCCCTTGGTTTTAAAGTCAATTTTGATGCTAATTGGGTTTTGCAATTAAATGCTGATCATGTAATGAACAATTGCCTGGCAACTGTAGTATGCAGTGTTTCCAAAATTATAATCTTAAAAACTTTTAGAATTGTTCTGACCATTTTAACATTTAAGAATTGAAGGAAGGTGTGATCCTGGCATCTGTTTACAGAAGGGTGAGAAATTGTTTCCATTGGTTCCTCTTCTTGCAAATCCTCACATTTGCTGAATATTTCCTCCAAAGGCTTGGGAGACCTTTCAAAATAGCATGGGGATTGATGAGGTGGAAATTGGGGTGAAGGAAAATTCACAAACATTTCCTCCCTCCCCTTCTTTTAGTGAAAGGCTGCTGAAAGTTACTTCAGGAGCTAAATTTAAATACTCATGCTGTATTTTCTGGCGTATAAGACTACTTTTTAACCCAGGAAAATCTTCTCAAAAGTTGGGGGTCGTCTTATACGCCGGGTGCCATCTTATAGGGCAGGTGCTGAAACTTCTGAGCTGGAATGGAGACTCTGCAGCCGCCGCATATGATGGGGGGAGCTCAAAAACGGCCGCAGCCGCATCCCCACCATATGCGACGATCGTATGAAAGCAGCTACTGCTTTGATAGTCCTAGAGACAGGGAGAGCTGGGCAGGCAGGGAGAGCTGACCAATCCAAGCAGGCTTTGTATACAACAAGGTTTCCTTCTAAGTACCTGCATGTCATTTGAATTAAAATTACCATATTGAAATCAAATCTGATGTTTTTAAAAATTTTATTTGGTGTGTGTTGGAAGAGGGGTAGTCTTATACGGTGAGTATATCCCAAACACTATATTTTAACTGGAAAAGTTGGGGGTCGTCTTATACTCCCAGTCGTCTTATACGCCGGAAAATACGGTAATTACTTTGAGTTATCATATTTTATTTCAGAACTGGTTAGCCGTTTGATACTGTACAAAACTGTAAGCTTCAATTCACGGAGGGGGAACATAAAAATCATACTAAAAAATCCATGAAGGGTCAAACCAAGGCCCTTCTAGCTCAGCATTCTCTTTCTACAGTATACACCAGATACCTATGGGAAATCTATGAACAGGAACTTGGTGGCACTCCACATCAGGGTGAGAATAATGAAACCTCCAGATGTTGCGCTGTGAGACCCAAACAGCCCAAGTGAGCATAACCAGTGGTGATAAGTTATGGGAGTTGTAGTCCAGTGAGATCTGGAAGGGCAAATGATTCCACCTCGACTCTAGTTGATGATGACCAGTTCCCAGCAGCCTCAGACAGCAAGGCCAATTGTAAGAAATGATGCACATTGTAATTATGCAAAATCTGGAGTGTGACAGTGTCCTCACTTCTACCTTAAACATTTTCCTCCTGGATCTTGTTTGTAATGTTTTTAATAGAAGGATTGTGTACCTTAAAGCTCTTTATTTCCCCCTCAGCAAATTCTGAAATTGAAGTTTCTGTGTCTGCAAGAAATATTCGAAGGTTACTGAGTTTCCAGCGGTACTTGAGATCTTCCCGTTTCTTCCGTGGTATTACTCTTCCAAATTCTTCAAACTTTTTAGATGATGATTACAACGGACAAGCTAAGGTTTGTTTATTATATTACATTATAATTTTGCCCTGAACAAAAACAGTACTGTCATGATAAATGTGCAAGTAACTTAAGTGTTCCCCACAAAGTGGTAGTATGAATATACTTAAAACATCTGAATGTGACATTTATCTCCTGTATATGCTGGTGACAAGATTGCTGCAATTGTCAGTAAGGATGCTGGTGGTATCTTTGAGCGGTCAAGAACTTTTGTCATTGTGAAGGCAAGATGAATCTGTCTTATTTTATGAACAACAGGTGATGTCAAGTTGTCAGAAAAAAATCTTCAGAGATATCTGAAGTATTGTGAAATATAACATTGGTCCGCTAATTAAGCCAAATAATGTTTGAAATATCCTGACGCCGAGCACCAGAAGAGGCAATGGCGCATGTGCATGTGCCCCATTGTTTTCATGGGACCTGAGCATACACAGTATTTCCTTTACGTACTGGGGGGGGGGAGTCGGGAACGGATCCCCTGCATAAGGGAGGGGCCCACCGTACTTGCAACTTTGTTATATAAATCTATTTAAAAATTTTATTCATTTTCAAGATGTTTATTTTAAAATACTCAGCCTAGAATTAAACTGTCTTGTAATTTTTAAAAGTGGACAGCTTTAAAAAAATGAATTACTTCTGGATTTCTGTATGATCTGTGGGAAACCAGGTTTACCATGAATAAGTAATATGCTACTGCATGCTGCTTGATCATTCACACTTCAAGTGGGAGTGACTTAACAAACTGCAGATTTTTTTGTTGCACAAACCCATGTACTGCTGCCACTCTTCCCCTCTGCCCCCTAAACTAGAAAAGAAACCCACAGTTTATTTCAGACTTGTTTCTGGATTTGTTCTCATGTCATGTGACTGTAAGTAGCTTGATTTTTTTTTGTCTCCCCAGATATGGATTGTCACAGCATGAGGCTGTGTTCATTCTTTGCCTAAAGATAAATAAAGGCTTTAACACTGGGTTATATGCTTCTACATAAAGCTGCAGAAATTTTTACTAGAGTTGCATAACAACAACTCTTATGTATGAAGTACTCTATTATTTCATGCAAGCGAAACTTGGTTTTATTTTATCTGTTAATTTATATCTCTCTTTTTCTCTAAGATATGGCATTCAGGATGCCACATGCAGAACAACAATCAGACAAAAACATATGACTAAAACATAAGAAAAGGCTAAAACACAATTAGAAGTGGTGTCAGGGGAAGAACTTGTTTAAATAAAAATGTCTTCTTACTGGTAGAAAGACAGCAGAAAGGGATGATGCTAGTCTCTTTTAACAGAGAGTTGTAGAATGTGGCCACTAAAAATGCCCTCTCTTAGATGCTTATCAAAAGTGTTTCAAAGGTGGCTGGATCTACAAAAATCTGAATATTTGGTCTCACAAGGGATGATATATAGCCTCTTTGCAAGTCATATGCAGTAGTTTGCATTGTGCTTGGAAACAGACCTTTGAGCAGTGAAGTGTGGTAATGGGTGCCAGTCAGCAATCTGTTTTAAGACTGTGGACCAGTGAATTTCCAAATGGCTTTCAAATGCAGCCCCTTATAGATTACATTGCAATCTGGGTTGTATAGGATGGGTGCCTGAGGAACAAATATGGATTGAAAAAAGATAATTACATCTCTGTAACATCCTTTCTAGTATCATGTTTATTATTATTAACCTTTATTTATGAAGCGCTGTAAATTTACACAGCGCTGTACATACAATCTTTTTAATTAGACGGTTCCCTGCCCTCGGGCTTACAATCTAAAAAGACATGACACAGAAGGAGAAGGGAGTGGTGGAGGGAAAGGGTAAGAGGTCCAGCAGTTCCTCTCTACCTCCAAGGCCTGGACCAAGGCAGATGGACTGGAGACCCACGGAAGAAAGGATCTTGAGTAAAAGCAAATACGATTAATAAATAGACATATATTTGAACTCACACTTTCCCCTCTTTTCTTTCAGTGTATGCTAGAGAAAGTTGGAACCTGGAATTTTGATATCTTCCTTTTTGACAGGCTAACAAATGGTAAGATCACAGTTTTGTTTTTTTAAACTGATCTTTAAATCAGTTGTTATCTGTGGACACAGTCCCCTGTTCCTACTTTGCTTTGAAGTAGCAGTTTTCCTGAAGCTGTGAATGAGTGATACATGCAACCTTTGACTGCATTGCTTATGACTTCTGCAAACATTCTTCTTCTAATGATTAAGTAGGGTTCATTAGTTAGGTACAGATAACCCATTTGAACTTGTTGTCTCTAAGTATCTTAACTTCCTTCTTTTCTGCATGAAAAATAATTACAAAGTTCTTAAATGGAATCTAGTAATTTGATTGCTGTTTGTCTAATGTAGGGTGCATCTACACTGTAGAAATAATGCTGTTTAACATTCCTTTATCTGCCATGGCTCCATCCTGCAGAATCCTGAGATTTGTAGTTTTGTGAGGTACTAGCATTCTTTGGCAGTCATATGGCTAAAGACCTTGTAAAATGACAAATCCTAGGATTACATTGGATGGAGCTGCAGCACTTTAAGTGGTGTCACACTGCACTATTTCTACAATGTAGGCAAACTCAGAGACTTATATTTGTAGTATAGTGTACTGAACAACTCTTTTTGTTTGTAAAAAGAAAGTCATATAATTTAAGCAATTTAAAACAGCCAGTGTATTCAAGTACTTTAAATTTGTATGATAGCATATAGAAAAGTAAAAAAACCTAAGTTGACTATTACCTTTTGGGACCATTAAATTGTAAAACTGGTGTGAGTTTTCATGTTCTTCAAAACTCTTCAAGAAAGGAATATTTTTACTTAGAGCATGGTTACTATGATTCTGTTTTAAACATATTGCTGAGTGTTTAATTATTTTAAAACATTTTCATCACACCAAAATAATTGTTGATTGGTTTTACAGAAAGTTATTGCTTATACTGCCTAGAGATTGAGGTTTTTGGGAAAGAGGAGAGGGCTATGGAAAAAGTAGAGTGGTGGTATGGTACATTCCACTAAGGCTGACTTCAGTATGGATAACAAATAAACTAAAAGATTAGACAGAAGGGATGAATGGGACTGCATATAATCATAGAATCATAGTTGGAAGAGACCACAAGGACCATCTAGTCCAACCTCCTGCCATGCAGGAAATTTCAATCAAAGCATCCCCGACAGATGGCCATCCAGCCTCTGTTTAAAGACCTCTAAGGAAGGAGACTCCACCACACTCCAAGGGAGTGTGTTCCACTGTCGAACAGCCCTTACTGTCAGGAACTTCTTCCTAATGTTGAGGTGGAATCTCTTTTCCTGGAGCTTGCATCCGTTGCTCTGGGTCCTAATATCTGGAGATGAGCTGTAGACATGATGTTGCAAGTTTGTATTTAAAGATTTGTTAACTTATCTAGTCAGTGCAAACAGAGTTCATTTATTTTCTGAAGGATACATCTGCAACCTTACAGTATTCATAATTAGAGAATATTTGATTTTTCCAAAGAAACTGAGGGATAGGTAGATAAACATTAAATAAAGAAGCTGGAACAGTCACATAAGCAAACAAGCAGTGATGATAGATAGTAGTTAGAAAGACCAACATTTGTCTTCAAATGTAAAAGAAGAAATGCAGAATTATATCTTACAGTTGTACAGTATATTTACTGTGGATAGCTATGGAACTGATTTTCTAGTTTAGCTAGTAGTGGAGTTGCAGCATCTCTATAAATGTCCGGGAATTAGTGCAAGCTGCCACTGTATACTGCTTTTCCTTTCTCAGACTATGGTGTTTGGAGAAAGAGCAGATGTTTTACTAAAATTTAGCAAGAGGATAGAAGCAAGCTAAGAGAATGCTTGAATGACTATGATGGGATTGTCCTGTGTTGGCCAAGCTGGTCTCATCTCTCTTGTACTCCTTCTGACTATAACAGATGGTGCTTGAATATTATTATATAAAAAGTCTACTTCTAACGCTGTGGATATTACTAGGCTTTGCTTGTTTTTTGTAACCTGTGCAATAGAGGGTATTTCTGTTGTTTTCTGTAATACTGTTTTAAAATATTTTATTAACAATTATACATACACAAGAGAACTTTTGTTACTATATTTTCAATGAACAAAATAAAATTTGATAAATTTAGAAGCTTATTAATAGTCAAAATTTGCCCCTTTGGCTCACTGGATGAGGCTGAGTCAAGCAAAAGAGTGCCAAACTACTGTGCTTGCTGTAGCCATAAGCTAACACTCTCATACCTACTCCCTAATAGGCTCACAAAAGTGAATGTTTGTTTCACCTTCTGACTATGTCCAGAGTTTACAAATGATCTGACACTGCATCTTTTGAAAATCTAAATGGGATGTGCAAAGTGCAGTCATGGGGCTGACTTCAGCTCCAGGGCTGCTTTTGTGCCCCTCTTCCATTTCACTGGCAAAAGAAGATGAATAAATTGCCTATATCTGAATTAAGCCCTGCTTAATTATGAAACAAACCAATTTTTCAAAACCAGAAATGGACTTCTGGCCAAATCCAATTTTGATTTGGCTTTTTTGGTAGTGCCACTGGAAGGACCCAGGGCAGAAAAGTGGCCCCTGAACTTCCTAGAATTGGCCGCTTCTTCCATCTAGATCTAAATATTTTTGGGTATTGAGCCTCTATCTTAAGCCTTGGCTGTATGTGTTACAGTGACAGTTACATTAATAGGGAGTATTCTATCAAAGCTTTGAAATTGTGGGAAAAGAGTACTGTGTTCTAGCTTTCGGTGAATTAATTGTTTTACATTTATCAATATCTATACAGTACCTTTTTGTATGTAATAATTGCAGGTAGTTTCATATTGCCAAGATACAATAGAAAAAGCACTTTTCCTGAAGGTTTGGAATATGTCATTTAAAAGTAATGATGAATTAATTGTTTTGTTAAATTAGATTAACCGAGATATTTTTAAAATGATAGACCTAGCAAAACTAGAATCTGAGTGGGGCTAGGTCCAAAAGAGAGAGGCCCAAACTCACGGGCCAAGTAAGGCAGCTTCTGGCCACTTTGGGGGCATGGCATTTACATGACCCACAGCCACAAAGCAGCCGAAAGCTGCTCTGAGGCTGCACTAAATGGGGAAAAGCCAGCCCCAAAGGAAGTGGATTTTATTCGTTTCTGCTGGTGGCCACTTGGGACTGAGGTGCTGGCCTGCTTTGGGAGGGAGTTGCTGCAGTTGTGGCCTGATTATGGCCTGGGCTGTGTGCTTTAGCCCATAAAATTTAAAATTAAAAAAAAAAAAAAAAAGATTCTGACCAAAAATTAGCTTTGAATACCAGGGTTAAGTGGTATTCATAGTATTTCTTTTTTCCAGGATTATTTTAGGGAAATGGGGCAGGAAAAGAGGAATGAATTTGTTACTGCTATTGTGATATCATTGGGAATTGGAAATCCCTGATCACCCATAAACCTAATATTTCAAATCTCCCTTCTGTTTATATCTGGTATAAGCTTGTCTCCAGCTAGATAGGTGGAAAAGTATGTGCCGGCCCAGAAGATTGCTGAAATCAGAGAGCATTTTCCTGAGGGAGGTGCAGCACAGACAGGTTCTTAGAATCACCATCATAATAATTGATGCTGTACATTGATTAAGTTGTCAGTTTAGGAGTTATCTGATAACAAGCTTTCTGTGGCTTGTTTAGAAATAAAATGTGTGAAAAGAAATATTGTGGCCATATATTATTTCCAAATATTCATATAAATGATAAGGACTAATTGAAAGATAGCTAATGGTGTACTTGTCATAGCTTATTTTAATTTTCCTATTCATTATCATATATTTTTAAAGTTCGTAATTGATACTTGTTATGTTCTAGTATAGAAATGGTAGCAATATGAAATTATTATGTTACAAAGGAATTGATAAAATGTCAAATTATGTCAAATATTTGAGTTCATTTTGTTGTACTACATGAGTTGGTAGTGCAGATGTTATTTAGGGATTATGGTCTAGATATGAAAAGCAGGAAAGATGGATATGAAAGAACCAGATTATCGTATGGGTAGAAGTGAGAGTGATAATTCCTCCACAGCCTCCAGGAATGGATTCTGTGGCTCTGGAGGAAAGGTAAAGTGATGTGGTCTATAAGGACATGCTACTTCACATGTCTAGCCAAAGAATATATAGCTGCCTAGTAGGAAGTCAGATTTCTTTTCTGGCAGCCTCATGGTGTGGAACTGTGTGTGCTATATGAAGGACTGAACTTCAAATCAGTATAGTAGGAGTCATTAATCAATTCAACCACTATGCATTTGGATTAATTGGTTTTTAATATGTAGTTTTTAATCTTATACTGTTTAATCTTGTTTTAAGGGCATCTATATATATATATATATATATATATATATATATATATATATATATGTATGGATGTTAACTTGTTGTACGCCACTTTGATTGCCTGGCAAAAAACGGGATAAAATTTTTAAAAATACTATTTATTATTTTTAATGCTTCCTACTAAAGAGCTTTCTGTATTTTGTTTCCATTTTGCTTTTAGGAAACAGTCTAGTCACCTTAACCTTCCACTTGTTTAATCTTCATGGACTTATAGAGCACTTCCAACTAGATACAATGAAGCTCCGCAGATTTTTAGGTAAAAAGCTTTCATAAGTTCATTTCAAACACTTCTGGTAAATGAGTTTTGCAATACAAGATTTCAGTAAAAGCTTTCCCAGATATTTAAAATATTGCTCACATGAACAAACAGTCCCTGTGCAGAGGATGAAAGGAACACCCAGACAGTGGACCCATCACCACTTTCAGTTATTTTCTTTTACAAAATGTTGAAAAGAAAATTATAGAACAGAAGCCCTAGAAAATTTGGGAAGGAAGTGGGCATGAAATTGTAGGTATTACTTTACAGGAACAAATATATTTTTAGTGGCTGCAGACCTATTTGCTAGATTTTCGATGCTTTTTGCTTGATCTTGGTACAAGTGAGTGCTCATTCTCAAAAAGATTTATTGAGACATAAACTAAAAACATCTTAAAGGTCACAAAATTCTATTTAGGAGTGGGTGAGAAGAGAGCTTATTAATTATTATTATTACTAGCTAGTAGTGTGACCACCTTCTCTCACACCCATGTTTCATGCAGCTCTCCCAGCTGTAATAGAAATACTAATTAAATGGAATCTTGCATTTTTCAGTTATAGATTTGCCTAAAGGCATTTTGTATTTTGGAATTTTCTTGACATAGAATAGCTTTTTGGGTTGGGGGTGAGGAAATCATTTATGCGAACATATGAAGCCAAATGAATTAAGTAACTCTTTATGGTTTAAAGCAAATAATGAAAACCTAACTATAATCAATTACCTTGTTTATAAATCTGCATTTCATGTATCATCATTGTCAATGTGTATCTGCTATAGGTTACAGTAATACATCATATGACTAGAGATATTTTTATGTATTGGTGTTCAAAATAAAGAACAAATTATTATTTGCCTTGCGGTTCAGTCCTCTCTGTGATGTTCTAAGTCAACAAACCTTGTTATAAGGAGGCTACATTTTGCCTCTGATAATGTTTCTTTTAGAGAGAAGCTGCAAGGTCTAGATTTTTTTTGGTAGCACTAGTGAAGATCAGACATCGCTTGATCTTCGTAGATTTATTTAGGTTACATTTCAGTTACCTTTCTTGATCCAACTGTTGTACCATAGTCTAAGGCAGGGGTAGGCAACCTTTTTGAGCCGGGGTCCGGGTTGCTGTCCCTCAGACAACTGGGGGGGCCGAAGCCAAAAAATAAATAATTATTTTTTTAAAAAAATAAATATATAAATAAACCAGGACAAATGTAGGACAAAATTTTCAAATGGAAGACACTTTTTTTAAAATCATGGAGGACACGCGAAAAAATTTGCTGATTTTTTAAAAAAATGTTAATATAAATGCATGTTTCTGAGGCTTCTATAGACAATTGCCCCCCAAAGGCCCCGGCGGCAATCGGCGGCAGGACTGGGCTGGGGCCGGTCCCAAGGCCTTGCCGGGCCGCATCCAGCCCGTGGGCCGTAGGTTGCCTACCCCTGGTCTAAGGTTTTTAACATTTTTGAGATAGCTTCAGGGTTTAAAATCATAATATGTAAATCTCTTTCCTGATTTATTATTAATCCTGTTCTCCACAAGCATATGTAAGTTTTTAGAGTACAGTTGGCCCTTCTTATACATGGATTTTTTATACACGGATTCAAGCATCCATGGTTTGAAAATGTTCAAAAAAAGTATAAATTTTAAAAATCAAACCTTGATTTTCCATTTTTTATAAGGCACACAATTTTGCTATGTCATTATATTTAATGGGACTTGAGCATCCACAGATTTTGTTATCCACGGGGGAGCTTGGAACCAAACCCCAGCGTATAACAAGGGTCCACTGTATTATTAAGGAGACCTGGGACAGGGCACTCACTACTTAAACAGTGGTTTAGCTTGGTCTAGATATTCTACTCTGTAGTATTTCAAATACAAAAACCGTATGAATGATGTGGTTTTATTTAAGAAGATACCTTTAACTGAGGGTGGGCTGTTGCAATAGCATTGCAATGCTGTGGCACAAGAACAGTTGGTTAAATGGAGGGGGTAATGTTCAGATTGTCAATTGGACAAAACAGTATAAGCATCTGATTGGGGCAAAGGCCTAGCTTTATATGGTTATTATCTGTTTTTGTGGGGGGGGGGGGGGAACAGTGAATAGGGTCTCCATACTGTTATGTGCTGCTGCATAGTATGTCAATTCCATAGGAAGATCTTATTTATATTGAAGATCTGCAAATAGAAGGGATAACCTGACACCATACCACTCCTACCTGATGGTGATGCAGCAGTCCTACTGGCTAGGTGATTGGAGTAATTTGGGTATTTAGTAACATGTAATAAAAATAAAAGTGTAGAAGTAGATTAACATAAGAATCTCTTTCCACTTGTAGTAATGGTCCAAGAAGATTACCACAGTCAAAACCCATATCACAATGCAGTTCATGCTGCTGATGTGACTCAGGCCATGCACTGTTATTTAAAAGAACCCAAGGTAAAAAAAAAAGTCATTAAGTATCTTCAGCTATTTATTGCAAAGTATTTGTTCCAAGTCAATTGATAATGGACAGTGACTTTAGTAATACTTTAGTTCTGATTGTATTGGAGCTGTCCTCAATGGTATAATAGGCTGGTTCGGAAATTCTTTGTGGTGTGGGGGGTTGGTATTTTTTAAACTCCTAATTTTATTGAATAAAAATATTCTGCCTTTCTTATTGCTTTGGTATGGTTTTCCCTACAAATTGCATTGTGGCACAAATGCAGTATTATGCTAGTTTCCAACTTGCTAGCATGATGGGACTTCTGTGTTTCCTGCACGCTATTCACAGTCTACTTTGGAAAGTTTCCCATTCTTCTAGATTAGGTTTTGAAGGCACATATAGATTGCAGATGACTCACCCTGGCTTTGTTGATGTAAACAGTTCCACTAGTAAAATCACTCTGTTTGATTCTGGCCTCTGAATCCCATAACCTAGCCAAAAATATAAAGTATTGAGGTAATGTGTTGATGCATTAGATAAAATTCAGTTTTTGCTTTTGTTGGATGAAAATAATGGTGGCCAAATTTCTTGGGACAATCAGTGAATGTTCATGTTTGTTTACTTTACATATTACAGCTTTCCCAATCTCTGACTCCATGGGATATTCTGGTCAGCTTAATTGCAGCTGCCACTCATGATTTGGATCATCCAGGTGTTAATCAGCCTTTCCTTATTAAAACAAACCATTATTTAGCAACTTTATACAAGGTAAGTGGAAGAACATAGTTCTGCTGAAAAACAAAAACAAGTATTACAACATTTAGTCTTAGTTGTGATTAGGGTTGCCATCCCTGAGGGCCTCCAAACCAGGAAAAATTTTGGAAATGGTTTTAAAAAGGTAGACCTTTTTTTTTTTTTTTTTTTTTTTTTTAAATTTCCTTGCCAGGAAATTTTAAAAAAAGGTCCTACATTTTAAAACCTTGTCCAAGGTCTCCCTGGGGCCTGGGAGACAGCGTCCCCCAAGCTCCAGGGAAGGCAGCCGAGGAGGAAGGGGGGAGGAGGAGAAAAAGGAAAGGGAAGGAGAAAGAAGAAAAGGAGGAGAAAGAAGAATAGGGAACAATATAAAAAGAAGAGGAGGAGGAGGAAGAGGGGAAGAACAGAAAAAAGGGGAAGAAAAAGAAGAAGAGGGGGGAGAGAAAGAAGAGAAGGAGGGGAAGAAAACAAAGAGGAGGAGGAGGAGCAGGAAAAAGAAGAAGAAGAAAAAATAGGGGAAGGAAGAGAGATAGCTTGCCGGAAAGGCTCTTTTGTGCCCTCGCCCGTGCAAGGGACCACGGGCGAGGGCACAAAGAGGAGACACTCCTCCTCTTGAGGCTGGCTGGCCAATGGGGAGAGTGGAGCTGGAACAGCCCTGCCTCCTGCTAGCAGTCACGGGCTCCTGCAGCAGGGGAGGGCTGTCCAGCCATTGGCCAGCCACCCTGAAGGGCAGGAGCTCCTGCAAGAGCACGCAGGGCCAGGGCAAAGCGAGGCAGGCGGCGAAAAAGCCGCAGCAGCAATGGCGGCGGCGGCGGCTGCAGAACAGCCGCAGTTGTTGCGGCGGCTGCCATCTCAACCCGGGGCAAAGAGCCAAACCGGGCCGTGACCGTGCCAAGTGGCCAAAAATCGGGTTTGTCACGGCCCCAGGGGGGTTATGGCAACCCTAGTTGTGATTCATGATTTGTAGTAGGAGAATGGTTTAAGAGCTGACCCCCCCCCCTCTGTTTTAGCTGTTTACAATATATAATACAATTTACTTAAAATCCAAATACAATAGAGTCTAAAAGATCAAACAGTGGTTAAGCAGTAGCAGATGCATAACAAATCAAGTTTTCCTAATGCCCAACTACTAGCATACCTCTTTCCTACCTAAAAACAGGCACAGAAGAGGCTGCTTAATATTTCGTGACTCTTTCCTGAATAACTTGCTGGTCTTATGTGCTGTGACAGCATGGCACAAAGAATGGCCTTCACAGCAGACTAAAGGTTTTGGCCACATGCAGGAGGGGGAGAGTGGAGGTTCATAGGAATTCTGATCCCCAAATATTTAGGGCATTAAAGGTTGAAGCCAGAAGCTAGATGTGGTCTGGTAATGAGTGAAGCAAATGTGGAATATATGGAATACGATCTAAATTGGCCATGTCATTTGTACCCTTGAATACTGAAGCAATTGTTTCTGGAACATCTTGAATGGTAGGCCCATATTACAGCTTGAAGTGACATGTGTAAGAATAACAGGAGTGAGATGTGTTTTTGAGGAAAGGACACAGTTGGCGTACAAGATTATTATGGTCACTGTCCTTATTTAGGAATAGCAAGTTTGGGTTGTGGTCCACCAGCCTGTTTAGTGAAGAAACATTAACACAATTAGTTGTTCATTCAAGAAAACAAGGTCAGGATTTTAGGGATGCTTGATATCAGTAATAACTTTTTAAAATTTATTTTCAGAATACCTCAGTATTAGAAAATCACCATTGGAGATCAGCAGTGGGGTTGTTGAGAGAGTCTGGATTATTTGCACATATGTCACTAGAAAACAGGTAAATATGTGTGTTTTGCTGTCCAGCAGGCTTTCTCTGCGCAGTTCTGTATACATGGCAGAATAAGTATTTCAGCATGGTATGTCAATGAATATTAAGGCTTTCCCAGTAATATATTTATTGCAGTTTTGCTTGAAGACATAGCAAAAGTGTAACAGATTGAAATATAACATTGTATAGTTGACTGGGTATGGCTGTAAAATATGCAATTTAAATATACATTACAATACATTAAAATATTTGCACTATAAGGTTAAATTCTTGCACTATTGGATTGAGACTTCCTCTTTCTAAGAATCATCAGCTAATAAAACTATACAGATTTCATCAGGATTACAAATTTAGAATTTCTGTTGACTTGAACTTTGTGTAAATGATTCAGAGACATCACACTGTTGTTCCAGTATCACTGACTATACTACATTTCTCTGTCTCTTGTTTTCTGTCCCCATTTTCAGGCAGCTAATGGAAAGCCAGATAGGAGCGCTGATTCTTGCCACTGATATAAGTCGGCAGAATGAGTATCTTTCTCTCTTCCGCACTCATTTGGACAAGGAGGACTTATGCTTAGAACAGGAGAGTCATCGTCATCTTGTACTTCAGGTAAATTTTCTGATTACTTACCATGTATAAGTAATAAGTCGACCTCATGCATAAATCAAGGTTAGGTTTTGGGTCAAATAATGGATTTTACCATGACCTGTGGATAGATCGAGGTTAAAACTTGGAGACTCCTTTGGTGTGGATGTGTGCATATGGCAAGAGAGACTCTCATTGAGGCTTTTTGCTTCATTATTTCAGTTTTTGTTTCAGCCGGGCGGGAGGGGGACTCTTTAACAAATAGCAATATCAATCAATCAATCAATCAATCAATCACCCAGGCTCTACTACTTGGCTCCAGAAAGAAAGAAACTCCTCTCCACACCTTATGGGGAAATCTGAAAGACCTGCTATCTCATTCCCATAGTGACCAGTAAATAAGTCGACCTGGGATTTTGGGATCAATTTTTGAGCATAAATTTTTAGACTTATAGATGAGTATATATGGTACTTGAAAATTACTAGAATTGACATTAATGGTCTGCTGTAAAATAGCTTTTGACTTCCACACATGAACTTGAAGAAGCCTAGTTGTGTTCTCTAGATGTAATTCTTATAAAAACACAGTTTGCCGGTACTGAAAACTAAGGTCTTCCATTTGATTACGGAACAGGTGCAACACAGTGGTAAAAAGTTCCCCTATTCCTGTGTTGGCGAACCTGTGGCACGCGTGCCCTCTCTGGCGTGCAACGTTGTGTCTGAGAGCACATAGCAAGGGAGGCCCGGTTCAGGGAGCTGGAGGTGGCCACAGCAAGTAGGGGCCAGTCCATCTTGTTGCCGCAGCCCGGTTATCCTGCGGAAAATTGAGCCATGACAAAGAAGGACGGTGTGCGGCCCTTCTGGTTGGAAGCCCTGCTTCCTCTGGCTGGAACTCCTGCCACTGCACCGGGTGATACCAAACCCTGGTACACCACTGGTCTACATAAGTCGGAAATGACTTGAAGGCATACAATCACCACCACCACCACCACCGAGTTCCCTGGAGTTCAGCAGGGCTGACTTTTCAGGTGACTGGTGCCACGCAAACTGGCTTTCCTTTCCTGTAGAGGCATATAGTTACCAACAGGAAGGTGTCTGGAGTTGTCCCGAGCTGGTTCCCTGAGGCACAGTCCCCTGGGGAATGCCATTTCCTCCTCCTCCTCCTCCCCCCAGAGCCTGGAAAGGTTGTGTAGTGGTGGTGTTGTACTCTGAGGTATGTTGAATTGGGTTAGTTTCCCCCCTGAAGACCCCTTTCATGTTGGCTGCCAGGGTTGTGACTGACATGTGGCAAGGAATGTTGCCTTCTTTATCTCAAACACATTTTTACCTGCTGAATTGGTTTTCTGAGCTCTCTCTTAGGCTTCATCCACAAAACAGAAATGATCCTGTTTGACACCACTTTAACTCCATGGCTCCCTGCTATAGGATTCTGGGAACTGTAGTTTTGTGAGGAGTAATGAGGCCATCCATACTGCAGAAATAATCCAGTTTGACACTAGTTTAATTGCTGTGGCTCCATGCTATGGGATTTAGGGATTTGTTGTTAGTTGTGGCACAAGAGGTTTCTGCAGAGAAGGCTAAATACCTCACTAAACTGCATATCCCTTAATTCCAAAGCATTGAGCCATGGCATTTAAAGCAGTGTCAAACTGCATTAAGTCTCCAGTGCAGTTGTGGCTACATTCTTGCCAAGATATGCTTTTATACTTTCTCTCAAGTTTCCATGTAGTGCAATATAATTGCAGAGGAGACTCACAAGTCTGCGGATAAGGAGGGCCAAGTGTAATGCAGTTGTTACATTACATTCATTTTATTGTCAAAGTCCTGTTTCTAGTTTTCATTCCTAGTCTTGATTGTCACTTATATTGTTCTCTCCTTAACAAAAGGTTTCTATAAGGAAGCACAAATTATAAATTATCTCTTTTTCTTACAAATTATCTCTATTTCTTCTTATTGTTGCTTGCCCCTTTTAAAAGGGGCTCTTCTTATATCAGTATGGTAAATCGCTTCAATTTACTGCTTTCCTTAAAGCTAAAAATAAAAGTCGTTGGCAAGGCTAGTACCAATATTGGAATGCACAAACATTGCCTGGCTGCTCTGCAGCTTGTGGTTCCCTTAAATTATACCACCTCTGTAATAGGTGAAACAAGAGAGAGAGAACCACCAGTGAGCCCCCTCCGAACCCCAAAACCTCATGCTTCACCAGTGTGAGTACAACACCCTGAACCACCTGGTTAGGGTGAAATGAAGTGTGATGAGTGATAAGTGAGGGTAACCACCTCACAATATTGTTTGCGTTGCTGTCCCAGCCGGAAGTCAATGGCGGTTTGACAAAAGTTTATCCGCTGACACTGTTCCGCTGCCGCTCTGGGAGGATGGTAGGTGGGGGGGAACGGCTTTATAGGGCCGCCTCCGCCCATGTTGCTTTGCAACCTCTTGGGAGGGTGGTATAGGAGCGCTGCCTCAGAGAGACGCTTCCTCCCACATTACTCCACCACCGCTCTGGGAGGATGGTAGGTGGGGGGGGGGGACAGCTTTATAGGGCCACTTGTGCCCGTGTTGCTCTGCCACCGCTTTGGAGGTTGGTATAGGAGCGCTGCCTAAGGGAGACACCTCTGCCCGTGTTACTCCGCCGCTGCTCTCACATTAAATTTATTTTATTGACTCAATAAATTTAATTGAGATGGACAATTGGGTTTAGGCTATTAAATAGATTTAAGAAATATTAATACACTCGTCTCTCCGCATTTGCGGTTTTGACTTTTGCAGATTTGATTATTCATGGATTTTATTAATATCTTATTCTCTAGGAATCTCTAGGTCCTCCAGCGCAACTCTATGGTAAACTTTAATCAAAAGTAACCCTGAAGGACCTAGAGATTCCTTGAGAGAACACTCCACTAGGCATTTGTAGTTCCTCCAGCGTAATTCAGTGGTCAATGTCTGGCCGATGTTGACTTCAAAGTTGCACTGGAGGACCTAGAGATTCCTAGAGAGGTGTTCTCTCAGGTAAAAACATAGTGTTTTTGTTATTTGCAGTTTTTCTACATCCACAGAAATGTGCCCCTAACCCCAGCGAATGTGGAGAGATAAGTGTATTTTTAAAATATTCCAATATTGCACTAAACTTCTTGAAGAGATTAACTTCTGTTTGACTCCAGCTTGAATAGGAGAATCCCATTCAGGTACTCACATGTTTAGTTGAATTTAGCAGACATTTACAAATACCTGTAATTAATTGTGTGGAGTTTTGTAGTCTGGCTTGTCACTCATTCTTACTTATCTGCTATGTAATCTAAAAGGTTTAAAAAGTAATATTTCATGCTATATATTGCAAGGAAAGTGTTATATGTTGTCTTGCCAAATATTATCAATGACCTTTTTTTCTTTTTGCTAGATGGCATTGAAATGTGCTGATATTTGCAACCCCTGCCGGACTTGGGAACTAAGCAAGCAGTGGAGTGAGAAAGTAACAGAAGAGTTCTTTCACCAAGGCAAGTAGTGAAAAATGAAGTTAGTTCTCCATGAAATATGAACTAAAAATTAAAAATGTATTGTAGATGATCTTAGCTGTTACAAAGAGCGGAATGGCTTGCAAATGCTCCTATCAAACTCTGGAATGTTTCTTGAAATCATTATTACTAGAAAGATTACAACTTACCAGAAGATTTGATTTTTCTGCTTCAGTTTTCCTAGATAAAAATCAGTTTTGTATTAACAGCATCAAAAATAACAACAAAGCTGCATGACGTAATTACTTTGCCACTGTGTTTTCCATAAATGATTTAAGCTGCCTGTCAGGTTGAGAAACTAGACTTGCAGTGCAATTCCTATTCTTTGTCCCACAGTTGACAGTACAGTATGTCTAAAACTTTTATACCTCTTAGGATCTTCACTATATTGGCTATTTTCTAAACTATCAAGGGCATTGTTAGCAGTTTTCTACAGCCATTTATCATAGCAACCCTTGGGGATAACAACTTGCCTTTTTTACATTTGATAATTTAAATTGCTAGAAGATATTTGCTTCATGTCTTCTTACTTTCCTCAATTTGACATTGTCTCTTTCTAAATTCATTGATACATTTTAGCAATAAAGGCTTTAAGGCAGGGTGGAAAATTTGTGACCCTCTAAAGTTTGTTGTATTGCAGCTCCCATTGTCTCTCACCATTTCCTAGGTAGCTAAGGCTGATGGGAGTCACAGTCAAGCATCATTTAGAGGGCAACACATTTTCCACTTCTGCTTTAAGACAAGAGATGGGATATTCAGTTCTATAGTTTGCTTGTACTTGTGTTTTATATCCCCTTCCCTTAAGTTCAGCTGTTTGCAAGATATCCTTACATACTGTATTATTCCAGTAATGCTATTGGCTATGTCCTGTTTCCTATAATACAGGTATGCTTCAGTTAATAAAGTAGATGTGTTTCTTACAGAAAATGGGGTACCAGAGACAGAAATAACTTGGAAAGGATAGAAATGGATATGCTTCTATACCAGAAAAGAATAGCAATTCCATGTTTCAGGAAATTTTTATACTATATCCATTAGACAATTAGAAGCTCATTTTCAAATGATAGAAATACAAATATTCCAGATTTATTGAACAACTGAAGTTGCAAGTTTCAATGCTGTTGTATATTTTAATCTTTGATTATAATTGTATCTTTATTATTTTTTGGAACCCACCTTGATCTGAAGGGAGAGCCGGGCTAAAAATAAATAGTAGTAGTAGTAGTAGTAGTAGTAATAATAATAATAATAATAATAATTATTATTATTATTATTATTATATTAATGATAAGCTACTTTTATCAGGGTTTTTTGAATGGTTGAGAATTAAAACAGTATTTTTTTTGTAGGAGACGTTGAGAAAAAATATGGCTTGGGTGTGAGTCCACTGTGTGATCGACAGACAGAAACCATTGCAAACATCCAGATTGGTAACTACAGCTCTAAAAATGTTTACAGTTTTTGTTAATGTATCATTTAGAGAAGATAAAGTATGTGATCACTTCTAAATCTTTTGGGGACTTTTTTAAGCATTTAAGGATGTTTGGATGCAGTTCCTATCAATTTTTTATCTTTTAGTATCTATAAAATAGATATTATGTAGTCCCTGGCCAAATCAGAGCTGTTTTCTCATCTAGCATTTGTATTTCTTTGCCTAGAATGGTTGATGAGGGTTCTACAGGTTACTGTGACTTGACTTGAACAGGGAGACACATTTTTACCACAAATACTTTATTTTTAAGTTGTATACAGGAAGGGTTTTTTTTTTTTTTTTGTGCAAATCAAAACTGTTAAGTTAGGCAACACTGCCTCTTAATGGTTTGAACATGAAAAGTATGCTTCAGGTTCACATGCTGTATTGGCCATTTACTTCAGTCCATTCCTGCACATCTGGTTTGAAGTAACTATAATTTGTTGTGATGTAGAAATAAGACACATTTTTATTACATTGATTCCAGTCAGAACTGGAAACGCACTTTAAAAAACATACCATAGTTGGAAACAAACTGCTTATCAAGTCATGACAATTAGTCTATTTGTACATCACAGCAAATTATGCTTTCTTCAAAACAGACTGTGCTGGGAGGGATTGACGTGTGTATTACAATAGTTTTTAGCTATTTGAAGCAAAACGAATAATAAAAGAATGATGGACCAAAACACACTGTGGCAATAATGTAGTTTGAGAGCAGTTTAATTGCCCTGGCTCAATGCTAGGGAATCCTGGGAATTATAGTTGATTGTGATACCAGACCTTTCTGAAAGAGAAGGCTAAATATTTCACAAAACTACAATTTCCAGCATTCCCTAGCATTGAGCCAGAGCAGTTAAAGTGGTCTCAAACTGGATTATTTCTGCAGTGTGGATGCAGCCTATCTTAGGGGCGAAATAGTCTGGCAGAAGGGGCAGCTTGATTGGGCCTGCAGCAACCACACGCAGTGGCCCCAATCCACCTTGAAGTTTCCCAAAAAAGGAGCAACAAATAGCCGCTCCTTTTTCAGGCTACAAAAAGGTGGCTTTTCCGCCAGCACCACGGCCAGAAGCCAGCTTCATGAAGCTCTGGCGATGTGTAAATGCTGCGTTGCCAGAACATCATAAAGACGTCCCCCTGTAAATGGCTGGGTGGCTTCTGGCAGCTTGGGCGCATGTGGTGTGTAAATGCCGCACTCCTATGTCATCTAGAAGGAGGCACAAAGGGGCGGTCCGTCTCACCCTTCAGCCTCCTGGTCAGTATTTTTCCAATTTTCCGATTCCCTCATACAAAATAATTTTCTCAAGGGAATATTCTTACTCACTTGATTCATAATTTCATTGCCACATTTCAATCCATCTTTTTCAATCCTAAATATTTATGTTTCCAATGTTAGTGGCAGAGTGATATCATAGATTCTTTATCTGATGGTTTTAAAATAGTTCTTTAAAAGAAACTACAAGTTAGTTTTTAATAGAATATAAAAACATTGGTCTACTTCATTATAAATTTTTGTGTCCTGCTGTTGTGTACCTTCAAGTAGTTTCTGAGTTATGGCAACCCTAAGGTTGCTGTAACCTATCATGGAGTTACCTTGGCAAGCTACCTCTGAGGTTGGGAAAGTGATATATCCAAGATCACCCACTGGGTTTCCATGGCTGATCAGGGATTTGAACCCTGGTCTCCAGAGTCATAATCCCAACATTCAAATCACTACACCATTTTTCTGTCTGCTCTTCTGAATTGTGAGATCTTAATGGCTAACACCCTTCTGATTACCAGTTTGTGATAGACAACAACTTAAGACACAATTTCTTTTTAATAACTTACATTTATATTAAAATTCATATTATCATGTTTGTCTTGAAAATGTATACATTTACATAAATGTTCAGGGAAGTATACAAAAGATTAAAAACTAATTATAACTTCAATATTGAAAAGTAAAGCTTCAGGTACCTATTTTTTCCTTTGTTGTTCTAACTCCAAGGTATTTTTCCCTCTTTAGGTTTTATTACCTATTTGGTGGAACCATTGTTTGCAGAGTGGGCCCGTTTTTCGAACACCAAGCTGTCTCAAACAATGCTTGGTCATTTAGGACTGAATAAAGCTAGTTGGAAAGGAGTACAGAGAGAGCAATCCAGCAGTGGTGATGATACTGATCCTGCATTTGAGGAAATGGACTCTGATATAGTACCTCAGGAACACTGACTATCCTGACCCCAGGATCCATTCAACAAACTGCCTCTTGCCTGACATCTGCAGAGCAAGGTTTGAGGATACATTTTGTCTGACTGCCAAGGTTTCAGTATAACCAATGCCAGCATTATTTATTTTCAAGGTTTCCCTTTGATATATCATTTGAACTCAATTTTCAACTACAAGACCTGAACATAGCAATATGCATATGCCTCTCAGTTGGCTTCTGCATGGAACCTTGAATATGCAAATGAGAGAAGTGAACCTTGACTGGGGAAAATGTACAAGATATATTGTTATGTGCCACATTGTTTTATTTTTATTTGTTTTTAGAGGAAGTTTGAAATAAGGCCTTCAAGTCACCACATGACATGGATGATTCCATTCTCTAGGAATTTCTTAAGACTCCATTCAATCCCTGTCCAAAATGTGGAAATGTGAAGTGCCCATACTTGGCTGCCTTGGGCAAGAACTGATGTTTACAAATGTACTTTGAAACTATAGACTCTAAACTAACTTTTCTGCATGGCTGTGGAAGGAACCACTAACTCAAAACGATCAAATCTGAATCTGCAGCTTATTTTCTTCTTAGCAAGAAATCATCTAATGTAAAGCACAGCCAAACTTTACTCCAGTGCAGAAGGGAATGCAATTTTAGCAGGCAGAAATACTGAATTTTGGGGGAAGTGGGTTGGGTTGGGAAGAGAGGAAGTGTCCCAATTGTGTTAAGATTCTGCAGTGGAAACATTTGCATGTTGTTTTCACTATTGTACACTTGAACTGCACATGCAAGTAAAAAAAAAAGGTGGAATGACTATGAACACCAGAAACAGCTCAGGGTATTTGCCGATTGAAAATAAAGTGGGATGGGAAGTGTGTCCTTCAGAACAAGGGTACAAATGCCCCTTTCGCTGCAGTGTGTGTGTGTGTATGTGTGGCTGTGTGAGTGAATATTTGGGGGGAGGGGGGAAGGGGATGATGGGACAGATTTGAAAGACAATTTTCTTTTAATTTATTCTTTTTTAGAATGTGACATTTTCATGAGCAGCCACGGGGGGGAACTAACAGGTTGCTACAGCTGCCTTAAACTATGCACAAAGCTAAGTGACCAAATTTTGTGTTGATTGAAAAAGTGCATTGTTTACTTATTCCTCCCTCTACTGAAATGTTACCCATTATGGGTTTTTTGATGTGAAAAGGAGAAATGTTTTTAAGGACAAATTTTAAGGACTAATTTTTAATCTTCAAGCATTCCTTTTTTTTGTAATTTTTTTTAAACATTGTTTTAAGTACTGTAAGCACAACTGTAATCTATTTTGAGAAACTGGTGCTTTCTTTTTGTTCACTTGTATTTTCCTTGTTCTTACTGTAAAGACTGTTTATTCCATTCTGTTTACAGTTTGCAACAGCCATTTTTGGGAGAGAGCTTCAGTGTAAAGCCATTTGTTGAAGGCTTTGCCATACTCATTTTAATGTGCCTGTTGCTGTTAACTTTTGATTAATAATAATAAACAACTTTTCACATTATCTCTTGAGCCTTGCCTTAGACACACAATAGTTGGAACCACTTTGGTAATAAACACCCTCCCTGTAGCTCCTTTGAGTCTTTCTTGACCACATTTTTACAATGCTTCAACCTCACTTTCATAGTAAATGTGTGTGTGTATATGTGCCTTCAAGTTGCCTGTCAACTTATGGCAAGCCCATGAATTTTATAGGGTTATCTTAGTCAAGAAACACTTAGAGATAGTTTTGCCAGTTCCTTCCTCTGAAATATAGCCTACATCACCTGGTATTTCTTGGTAGTCTCCCATTCAAGTACTAACCAGGGTGATCCTGCATAGTTCAAAATCATCTGGGATATGTTACCTTTAGGGTACTCAATAGAAATATTTCAGTGGGTTGTATTCAGTTTCATCCATGAAACCGGATAACCTTTCATCCTGTAGCTCTATGTTTTCCGGAGCAAATGCAGGGGTATGTCAGTGATGAGTACAAGATAATCTCCTGTTGCATAAATTAGAGTTCTTGTGTGATGTTAGATACAACCGAATGCCTTTTCTATTCTTCTCTACCATATTTAAAAATCTAAAACACCAGACAACTTCTTGAAGTCAGCTATACTCTTTCTCCTTCTCCAGATGTGAGGAAACAGACCTTAGTAAGGTCACCAGTTTCAATTCTGGTGATAAGAACTTTCTTGCATTCAGGTCACTGTAGCATAACAGGGCAAAATCCTTAAGGGCTCTGAGCTATAACAGACAAAAAGAAGATGGTTGAGCTTTTGAGTATGTGGGCCCAAATTTAACCCCCATCTTTATTTTGATTTGAAAAAATTTGCCCTTGTATACCTTAACAGCCGGGAAATATTATACACAAATGTGAGACAGAAGGACAAAGGCATTTCTGGTAATCAGTTTTCCTTGTGTGATTCCTGTAGTTGACCAACTAATGTAACCCACCATCCATCTAAATTAGGTAGCATAAGCCCACTTGCTTCCAAATTGTCTGTGACTGCTCAGGTTGGTATGTGGAACAGGTGGGATACAAAGGCACATGAAAGGGTGTTAAGGTGCAATATATCACAGTTGTGCATGTCATCAAAATGAACCTTGCTGAATTCTTAATACATCTCGCTGTGGGGAAATGTTTCTCCTGTTACAGGGAAAGTAACAAATACTTGATTCACATTTCTGGTACTGTACTGCCACACTATAATGTGTAAATCTGTCCAGGTTGACCTAAAATAGGGTATCATGTTCAGCCTTATCAGCTGATGAAGCTGGTAGCATGGCAGCTAGCTTTGTAGTCTTGTGCCTTGAATCTAAATGTGCTCTGTGAATGGAAAAGCAAATAGACAATGTTTCTAACATCTTTACCTTGCCTCAGTCTTTCCATACTCTAATATATTTCCAGGGCAGAATTTTAGAGTGTGTAGGAAGGTAGAAGAATCGTCTCCCTACAGTCTGCCAGTCAAAACATCCCAGGCAAAATTCTGCTTGCATGAATATCAGCTTTCAGTATATGCTTCTTTGCACCAGTACAAGGCAAGTTTTAACTTGCCAGTCTTAAAACAGCAAAATAAGGCTCAAGTATGGCTTTGTTGGCCTTTGGTAGAAAGGCTGTGGTATTTGTTATCCCAACCAAAAATGAATTTGATGCAGCATCACTTACTTCACAATAAAGCCTTGAAATTCATTAAAGTACCACGATAGGTTCATTAGAGTAAATGCCATGTTAAGCTCTGTTTTGCTTTACCATATGTTGAATGCTGTATCTTAGTATAGCAAGCAAAATTATTGATCTTTTTATCTTCATACCCCTTTTGAAGTACATCATTCATCATAAGCCTTGACCCAAAGAGATAACTGGGCATTGAAATTACCACTCAATTAGCTAATAACACAGGCCTGCAATGAAAAACTCACACACACACCCCAGTATTGGAGCTGTTTTTAATGTATTTTTAAGTGCTGAATTTGAAAAACACAGTAACAAATGTCATACTGCACAGTTCTCTCAGTTTGATATTAATAATTCAGTTGTTACTCAGCTTTAAGTGAGGATGGTGATGTTCCAGTGTGATTTCATAGTGTTTAAAATGGATTAATAATAATAATAATAATAATAATAATTTATTTATATACCACCTTTCCAAGAAGATCAAAGCGGTTTACAAAATTACATAAAAATACGTAATACATAAACGATTTACATAAGCAAATAAATAACATACCTAAACAGTACATAACGTATACAAAGTATGTATAACTAAAATACACCCATCATTAAACATTAAACAAAATTACACAAACAAAGTAATATTAAATAAATTCAAATTACAAACATAACATACTACCAAGATTAAAAAATATGAATACAAAATACAGTACATAATAACATAATCAACTAACAATAATCAACTCTACCCTAGGGAGAAAAAATGTTAACAAGTACATAAAATACATAAATACATTATGTATTATTATGCATTTACATAAGCAAATGCATAATAATACATAACCTATACAAACTAAAATCCCATCCCTCATCCCTTGACTAAAATATAATCATTAAACATTAAACATAAAAATAGAGGTATTTTCCCTTCTCTCAGTCTGGATTCTAGGAGCCTTCTGGCCTCAGCTTCTCTTGCCTCCTCAGTCTCTTCTGCTTGCAGGTTTTATAGCAGAGCAGAAGGGTGGGGCTGGTGGTAAGTGCTGGTCTCAGAGCCTTCCGGCCTCAGCTTCTCTTGCCTCTTGTTTCATATCAGCAAATCGAAATGTTTTGACGATCTAATAGACTTTAACCCCTTTCTTACTCTTTGCACAATCATTTCATTTAGTCACATATAACATAGAAACATCAAAGCAGGTTGTGAAAAAAAGTGTACACGATGGAGCAAATCTGAGGTCATTTTTGGATTTCATAGAATCATAAAATCAGAGTTGGAAGAGACCGCAAGGGCCACCCAGTCCAACCCCCCTGCCATGCAGGAACTCTAAATCAAAGCATCCCCGACAGATGACCATCCAACCTCTGTTTAAAACCTCCAAGGAAGGAGACCCCACTACACTCTGAGGGAGTGTGTTCCACCGTTGAACAGCCCTTACTGTCAGGAGGTTCCTCCTAATGTTGAGGTGGAATCTCTTTTCCTGTAGCTTGCATCTATTGTTCTGGGTCCTGTTCTCTGGAGCAGCAGAAAACAAGCTTGCTCCCTCCTCAATATGACATCCCTTCAAATATTTAAACAGAGCTACAGGCTAAACATCCCCAGCTCTCTAAGTCGTTCCTCATAGGGCATGGTTTCCACACCCTTCACCATTTTAGTCGCCCTCCTTTGGACACACCAGTTTCTCAACATCCTTTTTGAATTGTGGTGCCCAGAACTGGACACAGTATTCCAGGTGAGGCCTGACCAAAACAGAATATAGTGGCACGATCACTTCTCTTGATCTAGACACTATACTTTTATTGATGCAGCCTAAAATTGCATTGGCCTTTTTAGCTGCCTCATCACACTGTTGACTCATGTTCAACTTGTGGTCTACTTGGACTCCTAGATCCCTTTCACATGTAGTCTCCTTGTGATGATTTAGAATGCCGAATCCCTTTAAATCCAGCACATCTTAAAAATGCTTTATCACCCTCAATTGTGTAGGTGTGTAATAAGGTAGGATAATTTTAGGCAGGCTAAATATGAGAACTCTTAGCTAACGTTGAGGTACCTAAAGTGACCATCACCCAATTGTTTTGGAAAGCTGATCCATTCTCCTCGCATTAATAATCACTAAGCACATGTGCTTCCAGAAGCTAAGTAGCTAGGAAAGAATGCCATCATGATCACTTATTGCTGCTTAATCTATAGTCTTAGTTATATATTAAATATGAACAGTGGTAATCAACAACTAATTCTTCTTAAGTAGCTGCAACAGATAAATCTGATCCATTGTACATTAAGAATTATGTTGCAATGTTATTCTAAGAAAAATCATCATGAAGAATGCAGTTACAGAAAAGGACCTCATGAGCTAGATTTTGTACAAGAGCCATCTGAATGTTATGTTGACAGCTTTACAACTGATCTTTAACATACTGTTTAGAAACTTAAATTTGCACAGCATGATTGACTATGTAGGTTTTCATGACTGCCTTTATCTATTTTAAGATATTTTCTTACCTCAGTTTGACAAGTTGAAATGTGTCTTGTGCAGTTTAAAATGAGAAGGACTGACGGTGACAAATAGAGCAAAACTTACTGAAAAGCCACCAACCAAGGAATGTCATAGCTCCATATGCCTTGCTTGAAGACAGCCTTAGCACATAGTGACTAAAGACTATGAAGCTGGCAAGGTCAAAGTTAAATTACTGCTGCTGAACACTCAGTAGATGATTTTAGGTCAGTCAGTGCTTCCCTCCTGCAATACTGGTGACAGCATTTCTTTAATGTTAGGATGAGGACTTTGGTCTTCTGGCATTGGACCTCCTTCAACAGGAGTGTCAGGGTGGCTGGCCTGATGTGTACTTGATGCTTCTTAGTCAGTGTAGAAGTAGGTCCCATGTAAGACTGCCTGGAGGCAAATCAGTCTGACAAGTGCATGGTATCAGTACCAAAGAGGACTGAAGTGATAGGGTCAATGATCTGTCAGATGAGATTGTTTCCCAAATGCCTGAAAAGTCCCAAACCATCTTAGCTCATACATTAGCTTTTAACCTTGCCTTGGTACTTACAAGTGGCTTAAGTCAAGCACAAAAGGCAAGACAAGCAGCCATTTAACTCTTAGCATTTCACCAGAACTCCTGGTACACTTTAAAAAGTAGCAGAGGCACTATGATCATTGATGAATGACAAACCAAGTTAAACACAGTAAAAGTAAACTCTGAAGTGTTCCTGAGACGTCGCAGCTGCTGCAGACAAAAAGAGACTGTGGGCTTAGGCAGAAAGTGAACTGGTCGGTCATTTGGAGACTTAGTGGGGCTACCATGAAAATACTTATGTAATACCTCTAGAAGGTTATGAAGATGCAATGTGCAGAATAAACCCTTTGTGTCATTGACAGAGACCAAAAAGGAGAATCTATAATTTTTAGGCTACTGGACAACTAGATTCCATGACATCTCAGCACAGTCTGCATGGGAGCTATATAACAATTGCATTGTAGGTCTATTAATGGGCTATTGCTTATTTAACATTCCTTTGAGTTCAAGGGGTCCCTGTATTTAGGACTGCAGCCTTAATGCATCAGATAGTTTTAGGTGCTACGAGGGCTGTGGAGTTGGTGTTTGTTGGTGGCTTCAAAATAAAAGCATAATATAACAATACAGTTGCCCTTCTGTTTTCACAGGGGATACATTCTGTACCCCCCCCCCCCCCAAAAGGAAAGCCATTTATATTTCATTCTTTTTTGTTTTGATTGCATCCCCCCCCCCCCGGCCGCCCCCCCCCCCCCATTTTAAGTCTCTGCCTTTCACAAGTAAGCGTGGGATGCTGATTCAAAATCCACGCAAACAGAGGGGCTACTGTTTTATACTTAAGCATATTTTATATTCTTTCAATCTAGGTAACTAATGACTCAAGGTGGTGATGAAGTTTCTGGTGCTACTATTTTATTACAGTGAATTTGTTATTAATATAAATTTGCCATTTATGAAGAAGTTGAAAGTTTGGCATACTGACTCCACACACCTGGGTGAACCATGAATTAACCACATATGAGGGAAGCATGTGTGTTAAACTTAAAATGAAAACAATGAAAACAATTCAAGTGTCTGATTTCAATTCTGTATTAGTCATAGGATTGAACACAAGTTTTTGAGGATAATAGCTGACATCAGGGTTTTTTTCCCATGAACAAATTGAAAATAGTCCATAAAACCCTATTTTATAAAATGCTTTAAAATGAATGCTTTAAAATGTTTCTGGAACACTACAGCACTTGACACCTAGATTAAATTAAGTCTTAATAGCAATGCATTCTGTTTGACCATATTATAATTCAATCTGTTTAAGAAATATAAATGCTTAAGAGTACAAACCAGAAGACATCAAGAGGAGTTGCATTTAGAAAACACTCAGTTCTGAAAGTAGTATTTTCCCTCTTCCAAAATCAAATTCTTTTCTGATATTTTTCCCAGCTTCTTTTCCCCTCTACTAAAATAGGCAGCAGTTCAAGAGTATTAGTAGTCAAGATGCTGCTACAAATGGTGCATTCCACAAATAGCAAACATGGGGTGTAAAACGTTTCTAACCCAAAGTGCTAGACATTATGTGGGTCTTTGGGCCAGGCAGGTCACCACCTAACAGATTTATTTATTTATAGCTGAGATAGTGAACAGTCATCCCTCCCTTCACATTCTCAGTAAAGATCAACTCCTTTTTCACTTCTAGCGAAAGCATGATGTATGAAACTGGCAAGAAATAGGGAGGATGGGTTTGGTAGCTGTAGGAAACAATAACCACACCAGGATTTATCACAATAAACTGAAGAACAAAATGCAAGCTGGTGCTGTTCACTTGGTCTTTACAGTCTGATTTCAAGTATCTTTGCAAAGTTTAACATACATTACACTTCACTGGTAAAGTTTCATCTGCTCTAGCTTCTCAGATTTTGCTAATGCAAAATATGCAGCATTCTAGATCCCCCATAACAGCATTATTACCTGGGAAAGAAATCATGATTATTGTTTTTGGTCCTATACGTTGGCTTTTTTTACAGTTTATAAGTTTGCTGCCAATGCAGCTTGTGTTGAAGACTAGGTAAGTCATACTAAATGCTGGAGTCTGCATTGCTGAGCAGTAAGTAAGAAACAGCCTGTCTCATTCATAATGAATGAATAAGAGGCAGAGTAGCTTCACAGCACAAGAATGCTAGCGCAGTTACAAGTGAGAAGTCCAAGAAGCTAAAATGAAGTGCAGAAGACTTCTCTTAGATAATTCCAGCCATTACACTGGAGCTATGACTTAAGATAAATATAATCACATTGGTCACAAAAGAGTAAGGATGTTACATCTTGTAAGAGTTTGTACAAATAAATTAGTGTTAACAAACCCAGCATCATATGGACATTTTTCAATGTTTTACCAATGTTCGGCATTTTCTAAGAATGAGTACCAGTGGAACTTAGAGGCACATTTCAACTCAGGTCCATAGAATTAAAGAACTGATATCCTGAGAAAGTCCTTTTGTAGTGCAGCAAATTTTTTCTGCTTAGCAGTTCTCAAATTAGAGTCTTCATTTTTCCTGTAGACTTCAGCATGTGTGGGCCAAACTGAAAAGAAAAATGAAAACATTGAGAATATATTGAGAAAACACTGAGAATAATTTCAAAGACCAGGCTGGTGCCTTCAAGATGTTTTGGGCTAGTTGTCATTTAGGATTAATTGTGCTAGTGTAGTCTCTTGAATCAAATAACCTATAAAATCTGGATGTCATCAGGTTGAGGTATGCTGCTGCATGCTACAGCAATATATGAAATGCAAAAAAACTTCCACATGCTGATCATAAAAGTAAGCTTTAACGGATGAAAATGCTGGTTTATCAAGCAGCATGTTTCTGTATGCTGATTGACCACCCTTACTTGGCTTGTCATACCCCTGGGAGAAACTAAACCAAGGGTTACCAACCTTTGTAGCCCTGAGAGTTGAATAAATAAAAATAAAACTTTAATTTATATCCCGTTTTTTGTTTCCACAATCAAAGCGGTGTACAACCTTTTTAAAAAATACAATATATACAATTCCCCCCCTTAAAAAAAGATTAAACAATTCCATCCATTAAAATTAAAGACGATAAAAATCTAAAAACAATACTACAATAATAAAATAACGGTGGGCAGAGTCTTTGCTTGTATATGACTGTGGGGGGAGCTTTACATGGTTGGGATCTATTCCGGGAAGGCCTGCCGGAAGAGATCTGTCTTGACAGCTTTCTTGAAGCTCTCAAGGTTGGCAATTTAACGGATCTCGTCCGGCAGGCCATTCCATAAAGTGGGAGCGATCACGAAAAAAGTCCTGTGGGAGGTTGCCGTCAATCTGGTCTTTGTGGACTACAACAAATTCCTCCCAGAGGATCTGAGGGTACAGGGCAGATTGTATGGAAGGAGGCAATCCCTTAAGTAGGTTGGGCCCAAGCCATGGAGGGCTTTAAAGGTAATGACCAACACCTTGTACTGTGCCCGGAAACGAATAGGCAGCCAATGGAGTGATTTCAATATAGGTGTAATATGGTCACTCCTAGTTGTTCCTGTAATCTATCTGGCTGCCATATTCTGCACCAGTTGAAGTTTCCGGACTAGGCACAAGGGTAGCCACATGTAGAGTGCATTGCAAAAATCAAGTCTTGAGGTTACCAGTGCATGTACTACCGTTTCAAGGTCACCCCATCCCAGGAAAGGGCGCAGCTGATAACAGGCACTCTTGACCATTGCATTCACGATTTCTCATCTGAAGTGGCGAATCAAGAAGCACCCCTGAGCTGCGAACACAGTCATTTGAGGGGAGCGTGAACCCCTCTAGGACTGGCAGTTGCAGCCCGATATCTGGTTTGGGGGGCCCTACTGTAAGTACTTCCGTTTTGTCTGGATTCAGCTTGAGCTTGTTTTCCCTCATCCAGTCCATTACTGCTGCAAGACATTGATTGAGGGGAGAAATGCCATCTGTTGACATGGAGAAGTATATTTGGGTGTCATCAGCATACTGATAATACCCCGCTCCATCTCTACGGATGATTTCTCCCAGCGGCTTCATATAGATGTTGAATAACATCGGGGACAGGATGGAGCCCTGAGGGACGCTGCAGTTAAGCTCTGTTTTTGAAGAGCAACTGTCCCCGAGCATCACTCTCTGGAATCTACCTGAGAGGAAGGAATGGAACAACTGCAAAGCAGTGCCTCCAATTCCTCGCTCCCTCAGGCGTTCCAAGAGGATGTTGTGGTCTACTGTGTCAAATGCCGCTGAGAGGTCTAATAGCACCAACAGGGTCACACTTCCTCTGTCGACGCTTAGATGAAGGTCATCAGTTAAGGAAACCAGCAGCCACTCATGTACACACGTTCTGCCCAGATGGTGAGAAGGCTTTAATCCAGTAGTGGACAAAATGTAGCCCCCGGTGGTGCTTTGGCCTCTGAATGATCTCAAGTTGATATGAGGGACAGTGTCATTATCCCCCTGCCCCCAAGATCCATTTCAGGCCCAGGTAAGGCTTGCTGTTAAAAACATGAAATTTGGGCTGATACTGCAGCATTTTTTTCAAAAAAAGAGTGTCAGTTATTAGTGCTGCATGATCAGTTGGGTCAGCTGTTTTATTTTGCCAACAAAGACCATTCCTGGACAAATGGCCCAATGAGACCCCAAAATGTAATGAAAATCCCCCACACTCTCCAGAGGCCTTTTGGGGGGCATTCTGTGGCAACAACAACAATGGTGTTGAGTAATTGTTCTGTGTGCAGCCGGGCCCTCCCAAGTTCTCCGGGGGAGGGGGATTATCTTCAAACTCTAGTATCAGACTCTGGTTTAAGTTAAAATAATTCAAGGGAGAATGTGGGCAAGGGGGAAGGGGGTCTAATATTTGCCACTCAGTTTAAAATGATGAGTTGGTTTTAAATGAACTGCTATTTGGACACAGCACTTACCGGCCTTGCTTCAGTTGCTGTGGTCTGCTTTTCACTTTCATTTGGACTGTCACTGCGGTATCGATATGCAAATTTCTTTTTAAGAGCTTCAGCTATTACTGCTGCAGGATCAGTTGGGTCAGTTTTTCTTTTTGTGCTTTCGTCTGGCCTTCAAAATAAGGAAGTAAAACATTGACGTCAAAGAAACTACAATTAGCTACATACAAATAGGTTTCATACAAATCTTTGTCTAACTACCATTCTCCTCCCAATCTGACACAAGGGGAGAACCAGCAACAGTCCTTTCCCCTGTTCAAGGCCTTTTTTCTGGTGTAATACCCAGTCACAGAAAATTTGGAGAGGAGTGCTGCCATAGTATTTGCCACCTTAAAGAATAACTATCTTCCCTTATGGAAGTGCCCCAGTATTTTTCTTGGATTAAAGGGATGGAAAAGGCTACTACAATTACCCTAATATGAAAGTGTGTGCCAGACAAAACTTGCTTTGTGACAGACCACTGTTGTTTACTATTAAGACACAGATGAATGGCTGCATCCATCTCTATGCTAAGCCACATTCCAACTGGATGTAATTCCTCATGAACTCCTACAACAGCTGCAGAAAGAAGAAAACATGCATTCACCTTTTCACTGATCTCAGCTTTACATTGTTCATATCTTTGAGGATATCTAGCATATTTGGTATTTCAGGCTTCTTTGGATCATTATTGATCAGAGTATGACCAGACTTTATTCTTTTTCCTTTGCGTTCCTTAATAAGGTCAATGGCAGTGATACTCTTCTGAAGCGGTGGTGGAGGTGGCAGAGGTGGTGGTGGTGGTGGTACTGCTGCTGAGACAGAAACTGATTCTGCAGAACTGATTCCAGCTGTAACAACATTGCAAACTTAAATAAGCAACAATATCTTTCCTTAGAAAACAACAGCTAACATTTCAAAAGTAACCCCTCAGCACAGCAATGTGGTCTTTTATTAATCACTTTGGCATCTTGCTAAATGCCTGTAAAATCTTAGTACCTCTACTCAGTATTATTTCTTCCCCCAGTACAAGCAGCTATGGAAAGTGGCTGCTAAACATTTCTTGTAGTGTATTAATGATTTGGTGTTGGAGGAACATGAGACAAAAATCATTCTACTGCATATTGTTGCATAGCAGTTATGTCATTCAACATTATGCAAACAATTCCTGACTGAGCACCCAGAATAGTACAGTGGTACCTCGGGATACGAAATACCCAGGTTACGAAATTTCCGGGATACGAAAAAATCCCATTGGAAATAATTGTTCCGGGTTACGAATGTTTTTCGGGTTACGAAAAAATTTTTTGGTGCTTTTCGGCGCTTTTTCGCACGAAACGCGGCTTTTCCCCATTAGCGCCTATGGCAATTCGGCTTACGAAGGCTTTTCGGGTTACGAAAGCGGCCGCGGAACGAATTAATTTCGTAACCCGAGGGAGCAGTGTATAGATCTAACTCTGAAACTGAGCAGATGACAAATGTACATCATCTTATAGATCTGTCTTCAATAGGGGGAAAAAAATCTTTGGAAGACTAAAGGATACCCAAATTGCTTGAAACACCATTATCTGGCGAAGGCTTATAGAGATTCAAGAACATTTGCAATTTCTGTCTAAATGGCGTGGATTATGTTGAAAGTCAGTGTGGTTTGAGTTCTGGATTATGACTCTGGAGACCAGGATTCAAATTCCCGCTCAGCCACTGAAACCCACTGGATGACCTTGGACAAGGCATACCCTCTCAGCCTCCGAGGAAGGCAATGACAACTCCCCTCTGAACAAATCTTGTCAAGAAAGCCTTTGCCTTAAGAGTTGCCATAAATCAGAAATGACTTGAAGGCACACAACAACATGAACTGTGTTAAAACTACTATAGTCAGAAAAGGAAGAATAATGGAATACATGTGTGACAATCATATCATAAACAAAGAGCTTTCAGTCATCTTATAAAGCAAGCTGTGGTTCTTGGTGAGGCCCTGTAAGGACCCCCCCCCCCCAAACAGGAGGATCCCATCAAATCTTCCCCCAAGAACAAAACAACACTGTTTGGCTTCCAGGTTCACCACATTCCCAATGCCAGGGCAGCAGTAAAACAATAATCCGAGTTGTAATAGCTGGGGGATGAGACAGGGCTCTCCTTCTATCAATTTGCCACAATTCTTTAATTTCAGCAGGCAGGGAATTTTAAATCAATGCAGGCTAAGACTGCATCTGCACTGCAGAAATAATCCAATTTGATACCACTTTAAGTGCCATGACTCAGTGCTGTGGAATTCTGGAAATTCTAATTTTGTGACATATTTAGCCTTCTGTCAGAACTCTGGTGCCACCACAATCTACAATTTCCAGAATTCCACAGCACTAAGCCAGTTAAAGTGGTTTCAAACTGATTGTTCTGCAGTGCAGATGCAGCCTTAAATGTGCATGTCTAAATGAGTGTGCATATTCATAGTGCTTAAGAACCTACAACTATAGGATATAGTGATTTTGGCAGTGGTCTCAGACCACAGACAAACAATTGCACTGAAGTCCTTGCTAGGTGAAAAACAAGGTTTTCCTTTCTTATTGTTCTCTCAGGCCCTATACAGACAGGCCAAAATAAAGCTGCTTCAGGTCACTTTGGAGGTATGGTGTTTCAATGATGCATGCGTCCTAAGAGTCTGGAAGCTGCACCAAAGCTGCACTCTAGTCCTTAGGACTGGAGTGTGGCTTTGGTGCGGCTTCTGGACTCTTAGGACACATGTATCATTTAAACAGCATACCTCCAAAATGACTCGAAGCAGCTTTATTTTGGCCTGTCTGTATCAGGCCTCAGTATCATCCACTGTCATATGCAGTTGCTGTGAAAAGGTATATTATTAAAAGGGAACAAATAAAACAAAGGAAAACAAATTAAAAATAATTTAATCTGATTTCTATATTTCTTCCCCAAGAGAACTTGTCAGCTCATGTTTAGGGTCACTAATCAGAAGTAAGTAAATTAAAATAATATGGAATTATTTGCCATCAAGGGGGTATTATAACAAAAACGTTTTGAGTTTTCAGATACTGTAATAATAATCAGACAAGTTTAACTTCAGTAGCTATAATGTCAATAGAAGTCTGATAACACAATGAAGTTTCAAGATCACCTTCAGTCTGCAGTTTCTACAGCAGCTTAAGAATAAATGAACAGTCTAGTCTATATGTAAGTGGAAACAAGAGCAAGGTGCATGCTGTTTTTTCAACCCGGTGAGATACATCACCATTCTTTCCCCACAAGCAAATTAAATAAGAAGTTGACTACCGTAAATCATTTTAATGCTAAGACGCTGCATCCAAATCAATAGTATCCCCCAGAATGAAGGTTATATAAAGATAACATACATAAAAGTACTTTGGTTATTAAAGGAAAAAAGGAACAATACCTGCCACTGAATTCTGTTTTTCATGCAAGCTTACAATTTTGGCTATTTGTGCTCTTAAACTAGCAAGTTCATTTTCTAATTCACTGATCTTCTGCAAAGCTGTATCATTTGTGGCCACTGCAGTCTTGGAGTCTTCTTGTTTCTGTGATTGTTTTTGTACTTGAAAACTTGGGCCTCTTTCTGAACAGTCTTCATTTCTAGAGAATGATTCAGTTCTGGGCCTGATTTCTGATCTGCAATCAAGAAGAGTACGGATAGCGCTTACTAATGTAAAACCCACTATAAAATAAATTAAGAGGAAAACAATGCTAAGGTTCATTTAGCAACTTTTTACTGAATACATTCTCTAAAATATTTCCACAGCAGTTTTATAAGAACACCTTTTGACGTGCAGTACTGTAGTAAACAATATTTCAAGTGTCATCATCAGTGTAGGAACACAGACCTTCAGTCAGGCATGGTCCGAGCAGGGACGTAGCTAGGATTTTAGGAAGTGGGGGGGTGGGGGTGTCCAGACTAAGTGCCACCATTATAATGGGGCTTGGGCGCGGTGGCGCAGCAGCACACACCATTTTTCTAATGGAAGGGGGGGTCCGGACCCCAAGAACCCCCCCCGGCTACGTCCCTGGTCTGAGCTACTTTAGAAAAGTGACATACTGACATTTCCAAGGGTGGAAAAGGCGAGTAGCATCCTGGCAGGTTTCTCCATAGCCACTTCTTGCTTAATGGAACAAAGAATAACCCTAGCCGTCCCACATGCATGCCACTCCCTACTCTTTCTACTAGCAGTTGTATTTCTGGCATCCCAGATACATTCCTTTGGGCCTGAATCAGATAACAGATCATGCCTACATAGAGCAATTGAAGTAGCACAAGTGCCTATCTTACATTTTTCATTTTGTGTCCCTACAAGAGCTCTGGTTGCTAAAACTTGTGTGCCTTCTGAAGCCTATGGAACTGTCATGGTATGCTTTCCTTAGAAACAATACTTAGTAGTATTCAAGTGAATCTAGTTGAATTTAAACACCTTGGTCACAACATGACTTGAAGAAACACACAAGAGAATGACTTGAGAAACAAACCTGAGCCGTGTACAGACTTCACCTTCTTCTTCAGCAACCCATCCTACATCTGCAAGAGAAACTATGCCATCTTCTCTGAGTTGGGTAGAATGACTGCCTTCTGCAGACTGAGAAGTAAGCTAGACAGAGTAGATAATATTAAAAATTAGAGTACTTTCTTGGGCTTAACAATACCATATTATACTAAGTTAATGTTCACATAGGCTTACTTCTGTGGGAGTAGTGGAAGATTATAAACAATGTTCCTTTCATGAAAGAAACAGGTATAAGTTATACCAGGGAACAAGGTTTCAAAGCAGACTGCAGAAGAACTACTGTAATATATGACATTTAATACCATCAATGAATTAAAAAATCTCCAGCACATTGCATAATTTCATAATCAACTGTTTTCTGATGTCTTGTCACTATATGCAAAAATTTGCAATTAAAATGTGCAAGAACTAACTAGCTGTTAATTGGGAGAGTTAATTAAGCTATTTGTTGTATTAACAAATTTACTAATTTCACTAGATATCTAGCAATTCTTTCTAAAGTGTTGAAAATAGTATTTTCAAGCAAATAAAAGTTCATCTTAAGGAGTCATACTACAGTACTAATTTTCTTTCAACACACAGTAGAACTACCTAAGAAATTCCTGGCCTTCTCTCAGAGAATGCTATTCAACTTGCTCTATTGGTAATATTGTATTGAAAAAACAGGGATAAAGGAATTAAGCCCCAAGATATTGCAGGTACAAAACCTAACTACAGAATATAACACATATTTATTTCAGTCTATGACCAGCAAAAAGAGAACAAAACAGGACAGACAAAATACAAAGCAACATATTAAAATACAATATTAATCACAGTTAAAAATGGGATTAAATATAAAATATTTGTGTTACAATGATTTTAACTACAAATGCAGTTGGTCCTTCATATCCACAGACTCAACCAACCATGACTTTAAAATATTCAGAAAAAACTAACCCAAAAGGTAAATCTTGCCTTTGCCACTTTATATAAGGGATTCTATTTTACTACACCATTGTATATAATGAGATTTCAACATCCATGGATTTTGGTACCCATGGGGAGAGGGGCGGTCTGGAATCAAATCCTAGCGGATACCAAGGGCCTTCTGTATACATACCCAACAGATGGATGTGTGTCTATGTGCACTGATTATGATGCTCAAGTATGCATGCATATTTATTATGTTGCCCAAGTATATTTATTTCCAGACATACCTACATACTAGTAGCAGTAGCTGTTGTTAAATGCTGTGATGCTGACCTCAAATTATGGGGATCCTATGAAAGAGAAACCTACAAGTCCTCCTATCCTTAACTACCCTGCTCACGTTTTGCAAACTCAAAGCCATGGCTTCCTTGATTGAGTCTATGTTTCTGGAATGTGGCCTTCCTCTTTTCCTGCTGTCTTCTACCTTACTAAGCATTATTGTCTTTTTCAGTGAGTTATGTATTCTTATAATTCCACAGTACAAAAGTTTCATTTAGGGGCTGTCCACACAGCCCAAAAGACCCATGTTCCCCCCAGCTTTGCATTGTCCAGTTCAGATGATACAGGCAAAAATCCCAGGGGAAGAATTGGGTCCGATCGTGCCAGACCAGACACAAATCTGGTGGATCTGGTTGCATCCTGGGAAAAACAGCTGTTTACCCTGGGTTAATTTTTGAAGCCCTCCATCCAAACAGGCAAGTATACTTGAATGAAAGGTTTATGCAAGCACTGTGACAAGACTAGTGTCCACAGTACTTGGCAAATACTTTTAATATCTTCCATCTTTTTTATCTTGTCCTAATTATACTCCGAAAGCCAGTGTGGCATAGTGATTTGAGTCTTGGACTACAACTCTGGAGACCAGGGTTTGATTTTCAGCTTGGCCATGAAATCCACTGGGTAAACTTTGACAAGTCCCATGCATTCAGCCTCAGGAGAAGGCAATGACAAACCTCCTCTGAACAAATCTTGGCACGAAAACCCCATGATAGGCCTTAGGGTCACCATAAGTCAGAAATGACTTGCAGGCACACAACAGCAACAACCATTATACTCTAGCCTTCTAGTCTCTCACACAATATTAAATCCATAATCCTGTGCCCAATCCCAGTGAACATAGTAGGCTTTACTTCTGAGTAGCTGTGCATATGATTGGTGTGACAGTCTCCACAACAGCAAAACAAAGACTGGTAGCAAACTTGTTCTAGTACAATTTAAACTTATTATATAATCTAAAGAAGAAAATAAAATAAATAATAAAATTAAGGCCAATAAAATTAATTCAATCTGTAGCTGTTATTGGCAATTAGGCTAAAACATAAACATGCATTAACAGTGTGAACAAGTTTAAAGATAAAAGACAAAAAGACTTACAGCAAGTTCAGTGCATGATCCTTTGATACAATAGTTAAAGCTAGCAAGAAAGAGAAAATGGAAAAGTTCCAGTGTAGGAAGAAAGTAGAGAACAGCCAACACATATATGAGTTTGTAGAAAGTACCAAAAGTCGATTCTATTATTGTGTCATAAGAACACTGTCCTGTTCTATTCAGAAAAAAGAAGATTTGAAATCACTTTGGTGTAAAAACCACATTATTTATTTTAGATGGCAACTAAGCAATACCTACACATCATACTTGCATACTCTCTCCTCTTGCCCCTAACCAATTTGTTGGAAACAGTTCTTTGGGTCTACAAATGCTCTTTGTTTTTAGTCTTTGAAGCAGGCTGAAGTGAACCTATTCTGCTATTTCTCCCTGTTCCAAAGGTCACCTCACAGAGAGAACTATCCTTTCTGGTCCTTTTTGTAAGAGGCCTTTGTTTAACCAAGCCACTTTTGTTCATTTTTAACAAAAACATCCAAATCTGACTGGCATTTCCCTGAAGCAGATCAGAAACAGTGTACCAGGTAGATACTAAGGCCTATGGACCAATAAGGAAATATTATTTTACCATATAAAAAGGATACAATGCTTATTTTAATGGATCATACAGCATACTGCTGAGTTGCTCAGACTGTTCATTACAAATTAAACTTTATATGTATGACTTGATTCTTACATGTATTATTCTGTCAAAAACAACTGTTATAACCCACATGATTCCAGTAAAATTAAGTGCTACTGTCATATAAGTACAATAGAAACAAAGAGTTCATGACTAATATAATCTTCACTGAAAGATTTTCTCCCTCCCACTTTCAAATCTGAAGAATGAGTTTTACTGTAAAATCACATTAATTAACCATCACTTCAGAAGTGCCTGCTTAGCATTAAAAGGGAACAGTTCTATTTTAAAATTGCCATCAGAAATGGAGCGTAAGAAGAAGAGCATGCAAAAATCAGACCTTTTGATGATCAGTAACACCCATAGTTTGCAAATACTGTGGAATTAACTAAAATCACAGAGACTTGTTTTACAAAAGAATTAAGATCTCAAATTTAATACTGAAGATATAATTTTATATTATCCTTAAAAAAACCCAAACAGTGCTTCATTTCGAAGAGATATTTCAGATTAACTCATCCATCTTTTAAAAGGACAACTACTACCACTTTCTGTGCACAGATACTTGTCACTCATCCTGTTTCAGTTTTGTTCCATGCATCAATTCCAGCTCTCCTCTAGAATAATATTTAGAAGGGATGAATAGAAACCCTTCAGTTACTATAACTCTTTGAATCTTCTGAACACAGAATTGAATCACACGGAAGCTTCTAGGTACTTAAGGCTGTAGTTCTATGATCTTTTACCTAAGATTATGCCATGCTGAAATAAGCAAGACTAACTTCTATGCAGATAAGAGAATAAGTAGAAAGAGTAGAGTAAATGCTCCTCTGAGTGTATGGAATATCTTGGCAGCAACAACTGTATCATACTGACTTTTGTCAATCCCACAATCACAAGAACTGTGTAATGAAAAATAATAATAATTGTAAGCCACTCTGAGAGCCTTTAGGGCTGAAGGGCGGGATACATTTACTGTAAATAAATAAATATAATAAGTTCTCAAGTGGCTGCTCAACTTTATTCTTCAAAGCTTAATGCAGAAATATAAATGGGAATCTTGATATCCAGTGAAGGATATTCAATAAGCCATAAAGATGTTTTATTTACTCATTTCCACATATCAAGACCTAAACCAGACATGGAAGTTTCTCTTTGGTTTCAGACAAACAAGCCCTGTTTCAGTAATAATGTCTCAGGTTTGGAGCCAAATTCTAGCTGTAATGGAGACAAACACTCCTAGCCATTGAAATAAGAGGCTCTAGTGTTCCATAAAAGTTATTCTGCAACAAGTTAAAACCACATGCATGCAGAACACTTGGACACCAGGTGTCCTGGAAGCTGACAAACACACATCAATATTTTAAAATTTGCACAGCCCTTTCTATGCATGTAGCCATCTCTCTTTTGAAGTACAGTACAGACTGAAGAATATGTGGCTATTCAGATATTTTAGACAACAACTCCAATAATTTCTTACCTTTGGCCTTAATAACTAGGGCTATGGAAAACTTCAAGTCAAAATATCTGGAGGGCCAAAATATCCTCGTTCTGATTATAGACTTGAAGATGTACATAAGATAACCTAGTGATACTTCATTTATCTTTCAAATGAATGTTACAGACAAAGTTCTGTGTATTCAGTGGATGAACTCAGGTGGGCTTGTAGACCCATGTTTAATTATACTACTTCTAATTATCCCAAGGTTCATACTGCCGAGCTTGTAACTGGCAGGATTTCTCAGAATAAGTAGCTCATGAATTGTATTTCTTTTTCAAAGATTTATAACAATTTAAGAAGAAATAACAGATTCAGAATCAATTTTAAGGAAGTCATTTACTGTCCAAAACCTGTCAGTTTACCAACCTGCTTTGAAGGCGAATAATCTTTTTCAACATTTAAAATAACATAATAAAGTTTTCTTCCCCCGCGAGCAAGAGCCATCACTTCTTTAACCAGCTTCAAAACGGAGTTGAAGACCATTCTGTTCGGGGCAGCGTTCCTGGGCATTGCATAATTGTCACTTGCTATTTGATGTTCTTTTCTTCCCTGTTTTATTGAATCATTTCCTGTATTGCTATGTATTTTATATGTATTATCCTACTAGAGATGCCCCTTCCCCACCTCCACTCCCTTTGTGTCGTGTCTTTTTAGATTGTAAGCCTGAGGGCAGGGATCCGTCCAATTAAAAAGATTGTATGTACAGCGCTGTGTAAATTTACAGCGCTTTATAAATAAAGGTTAATAATAATAATAATAATAATAATAATAATAATAATAATAATAATAATAATAATAGTAACCATGAGAGGGACTTGCAACAAATGATTTCAATGTTATCTCCAGTACCTAGCAGTCATGGTTCAGGCTCCAGACTATATCTGTTTGCAGTCCTGCTTAGGCATTCTGGGGAGAGAATGTATAGTGCAGAGAATTGGGAAATGGGGTTACACATATGACTCAACTCTCTCCTTCTAGAATGGTACTGTAGTTGCCAACTGTTAGGCACATTATTCCCTTTTTCAGTTTTCCTTTTCTCAACACACACTTCATAGGCATGCATTGGTTAACAAAGGCTCTTACAAACAAGCTCCTCTTTAAAAAATATTTCTATATACCCAGCCCTTTCCTCTTTGTCATCTATTTAGCTGAAGACCCCACCCCCATTAGTATCAGCATTGGGAAGATAGTGAAGGAGGGCTGCAGAAATACAGAGTTTTGGTGCTGGGTTGCAGCAATGTTTCTGAAAAAATTCAATACATAAAGCCTGAGCTAAGATAGGACTTGACTCTACCCAAATTTAGTACAGCCCTGTATACCACAGGCAAGATAAAAAAGCAGCTGCCTCCAGAATCTCTTACTGAGCATGGTGTGAACAACAAAACAGAATTAAAAAGAGAGAGCACATAAGCCTGCCGCACCAGCTATCTCCCCCCCCCCCCCCCGCTCATGTTAAAAAACAGTTCTGTGAGGGTGGCCACAAAAATAGAAACCATAAAGAAGTAGAGGTTACTGGGGGGGAGACAGTCATTACTGCATGCAGTTTGTAAGGAAGCCTTCAAGTGGTCTCTAGAAGGCTAAACATGTCTGTTTACTTAGGCTACACTCATCTGACCCAGCTGCTTCATTTCACATGTGCATGTTGTTAGTTCTGAATAAAAAGTTGAACTGCTCTTTTTTCCCCTAGTGCTGGGACATATTTCTGGTCTTTTCATCTTATTTTTGCCTCCAGTATCAAAGTAACGCCCAGGAACTGAGGTGTACTTGTTAACAGAAGAACAGTGCGCCCGCATCATACGCAGCTTCCAGCATATGCCGGAAGTCGTGCTGCCACACCCCAGAAAGAATGGGGCGCGTGCAGCCATGAGCATGAGCCCCATTGACTTTAATGGGGCTCGAGCATACGTGCAATTTCCTTTACGCAGGTGTGTATGTGTGTCTGGAATGGATTCCCTGCGTAAGGGAAGGGACCACTGTATACACCCAAGAAGCTGATTCTTCTCAATTTTGTTAACCAGATATGTTTACAAATATTATACCTATCTGAGGAATTTACTGGTATATAGAAACTGCTTCCTTATTTTGGTGGGCTGTTTCGTTTTCAAATTGATATCCAGCTTGGATCTCAAGTTTGCTATTAGAAGAAATAATAACAGTCACATGAGATATTTGGCACTGCCTTCTAATTAACAGGTGCTTAGGCATATCCCAGGCCAGACTAATCATTAATCCAATCAGAACAAAATAACAATAACAACAACAATAATAATAGTATCATCTTACCTGGAACTGAACCCTTGGGCACTGTATCAGAGAGAGGTTGGTGCCTATTTTCCTTACAATACTTCTATTTGGGCCATAAGGTTTACTTGACCAAAGAAGCTGAAAAGGTTAAAAAGGTTACTTTATCATGGCCTTACACTATTTGCTCAGTTTTATAAAAACAATTTATGTATTTATGCACAATCAAATTAAGGCTAAATACACTGACATTAACATTCATAAGTGGATACAAGACCAGAGTTTCAACATGCCGTGAGACCACAACCAAGTCTGGATAGAGACAAAGACAAGATCATCTCTGTTAGAACTTGTACGCATTGTTACTATTCAGAGGTATGTCTTACATTCCACAGGCCTAAAATACAATGGCTAATTCCAACTACAGTAGATCAATGGAAGCAAGACAAATTATTTTAGTATTGGCTTATCAATTCAGTAACAGATTTAGTAGATCTATTTGCTGGATCTTGCAACTAGGTTTAGGCTAAGGGAAATCATGTGACTCTACAAATGTTGCTCAGTTGCAATCCTAATAAGCATCATCATCAGTTACACTGGCTGGGGCAGTCCAACATAATCCCAGGGATGCAAAATTTGCAGATATTTTGAAGCCACAGTTAAAACAAAAAAGAAGATATTTTTCCTGTTATTTCCAGGGGAAAACCATAGCCTTTTTTGGAATTTCTTTTTAAAAATGCAGTATTAGTATTTTTACACACTGTAAGCCAATTTGTTATTTTTAAAACACAAAACGTATTGTGTCTGACCTGGTCTGGCATATCTTTATTATGTTTGGAGTATTAAAAGTACTGCTCATTCAGACAATATTTGCACTTGGAATTTACAATGTAATTGTTTAACATTTGTTAGAAAATGAGCTACAAGATCTTGAACTGTAAGGCAAATGTGAACTGCAAGGAACCTCTCTAGCTCTGTCAGTTTGGTTGGTTCTGCTAATTTGGTTTTACCAATTTATGAGGATCAGGCACCCTCCCCCCATACCAGAATAAATAATTAGCATTAGCAAAACAGAGAAAATTATTTTGTCTCTTCTAGTCCAACAATGGGGTGGAACAGACCGCCTCAAAGAGGAGGCTTTAAGTCGCCCCTTCCAAAGGTGGATTCAAGCCACGGCAACCTCACGCTGCAGCCCCAATCTACCTTCAAGCCACCTGAAAAAGAAGAAGCAAAGAACTGCTCCTTTTGGGTGCAGCTAAAAGCCTGTGCAGAAACCAGCTTTAAGGCACTCTGGCGGCATGCAAAATATAAATGCTGTGGCATTGGAACATCTTGAAGAAGGCACCTGTGTGGGTAGCTGGCCAGCTTCAAGATGTCTTGGAGGTGTGCAGTGTATAAATGCCATGCCCCAAGCTGCTGGGAAGCCAGGTTTTAGAGCTGGTCTGTTCTGACTCGATGTCAAGCAGATATAAAACACTTTCTGTCATAAAAGGAACTGAGAATAGGAAATAAAGACCAAGAATTGCAATGATCTGATCCTGTACAGCTTCATATAAAAATCTGCCTACTGTATAGCTTTAAAAAATAATTTTGGGGGAACACCTTGTCTTAAAACATTTTATTTATCACTGTAAAAGCATCCTGTAGGCCACATGATTCCCACTTCTAATTTAAGCCATGCATTTTAGTGGTACCTAAGTACCAGTTTTTGAACCTCTTTTTGCTCACTAGGATGAGAAGCTATGCCTATCTTGAGTACAATACTATTGCTTCCAACTGTTTAAATATTTCACTATAAGCATCACACTTACTGATTCCATAGTCAACCCAACTTGTTCTAACATCACTCTGAACAGGTTTTTAAGCCAGCAGATCATCTAGAACAACAGAGTCTTCACAAATTTGTCAGTGAACCACCTTAGCTTGTTGGGATGCAGATGTTCCATAGTCACTCTGGGAAAAAACATTTGCAAATAAGAAATGTCCATATGAGACTCTCAAAGCATTAAAAAAACCCTCTCTCAAAGAACCAATAGCTCTAATTCTGACTCCAGCATTTCCATTGCAAATATACAAATGACACTTATTCAATGTAAAGAAGGGAGGAGTAATTTCCAGTGATGAATCTCCACTGGCTCCTCAGGGAACTCTGGAGGGTTATACCCCCCCCCCATCCAATTTTTTAAAACTTGCAGTTTACTTCCTAGTTAGAAAATCGCTTCTCCTGGACCTCCCAGGGAGATGGTTGAAAACATGGTGAACTGTTGGAAATTTTATGATTGCATTCTCCTGTTCTTCTTTATTTAGATAGGGATTTCCTCTCTTCCTCCTCTATCATTCTAACATTCTAATTCCATTAATAAGTGCCACATTGTATTTTTCTATATAATTCTAAAAGAAAGAAAAAAGAAATAATGCTAATAATCCATTACTGTGATTCATTGAAAGTAATGCTCCTCCCCCTTTAAAATATTTAAAATAGATCTCTTCTAAAAAGGAGACCTGCCATTGCACATGTCTTGGGAGCATAATTTTCCTTTGATGCAAGCAGTGTGTTTGCCATACACCTTTATTTTAGCAGTAGGTTGACATAAGCTTGTGATCTTCCATATATTGTACTGTGACTAACAGCACTAGTCAACATAAGCCAATGGTGAGGGGAAGCTTGCAGTCCAACAGCAACTGGAGAGCTCCAAGCTGTAACCTGTTTTAGAAAATTGCATATGATGGAATCGCTACAACATTGTCAAACTGGGAGGCAGCCAGGATCATGATGTGTTATTGCCCACCACTGACTTAAACCAATTACATAAAGAACGTGATCTCGTTCTGTCTTCTCAAATTAAAAAAAAAGATGACCTAACCAATTATAAAATTATGATTGCAATAGTATGTAATAGTATGCAATAGTATGCAGAGGATGTAAGATGGTCATGAACTGAGGTTTTTTAACGTGCCCTAGAATTCTAGTTGCCCATATTTGTTTAAACTACCAAAACTATCCTGAAACCTTTCCATTTTATTTAAACATCTAATATACTTAAGTACTTCTACAAATAATAATGTTGATGTGAAAAAAATTCATGTTAGATGAAGTAACATCTTCTGCTACTCTGTGTGTGTCTGTGTATCACCAACAAATAAAATATCTACTGCTTTCAGTTCAGATTTCCTTCATAAACAAGAAAAATGTGCTCATACCAACAGTAGTGATTACTTTGCTACTTAGTGAAATTTCTAAGGTGCATTATAGGAAAAATGAAACAGAACAAAAGCTGACATGTTAATATAAATGGAAGTCACTTGGGACATATCAAACAAGATAGTTCATACAAGAAAATCCAAAATCCACAAGCAGCAATACCTTTATTGGGTAAACTCCAAAGCATAAAATACATCATGCCAGCTGATATACAGAAACTCTTTCAGAAATTCAATGTTCTTTGCCTAAGAAAGGAACAGTTAGGTTTGGGCAGGAGAGGGACAGCTGGATCTCAAGAGAAGTTACTTTTATGTTGCTAATGGAATGGAAAAGTTATACCTCTTTTTTTAATTGCTCTTTGTTTCTAGTACTCACATGGCCTACAATGGCAGTGATCTCTGCCTGCACTGAAATCTCTCAATACCTTTTTAATGGACAATGTCTCACATTTTTTTCTTGAAAAAACCAACCAACCCAATAATAACTACTGGTAACATTATTCAGTGGAGCTGTTCCAACAGTGTTTGGGGAGCTCCTTCCAACAGCATGTACACCAGATAAGCCAAAAAGGGAACGGGCAGTGTTCAACCTGTCTTAGAGACATGCTGGGGATCTGGATTCATTTTTACTAGCATGTGATATCACTTAGCTGTGGCTGAATGAAGCAAATGATCTAGCTAGAACTAGGAATCATTTGTTTAAACTTACCAGTTCAGCACATCTCAATTCCTCTTTGCTGAAACATGAGTTTGACACATACAGACACTCTTCTGTTCTCCTGAACTGTTATTTAATTTATTTTCAACTAGATGCCTATAATTATAAAAAATCCCATTCCGACAAGCTTAATGGACGCATTTTAAAGTTTCTAACTCTACCGCAACACAAGATGTAAGGGTTTTGTGTGTGTGTGTGTGCCTTTAAGTCATCTGTCGATTTATGATGACCTCATGAATTTCAGAGGATTTTCTTAGGCAAGGAATACTCAGAGGTGGTTTGCCATTTCCTTCCTCTGAAAGATAGTCTACAGCACCTGGTATTCCTTAGTGGTTTCCCATCCAAACACTAATCAGGGCTGGCCCTGCTTAGCTTCCAAGTTCAGACAGGATCTGGTGCCTTTAGGGTTAGGCTTAAAAATACATTTAAATAATAATGTGCCTAACATATAATTGTAAAAATATGCAGAGCATTTTCATTTGTGCCACCCAACAAATGGACTGCCACAGCACACCTGATCCTTTCACCTACAAGAGCCATGGAGTTAACCTGGGACTTTCAGCATACAAAACAGGAACTCTACCACTGAACTATGGTGTCTCTCACACAAAGTGCTGTCTGAACTCTGAGGGAACACAGGACCCACATTAACATGTAGAACTACAACTAAATTATTTTCCTATTTCTAAATATTCATCTCAAAATGCCTGTGTCCACTGACAAAATAATCTCAATCTCTCAAGCATTAAAGCCTTGATATAACTCAATTCTTATAAACAACTTTCATAAGAACAACAGCATAGTAGTATTCTCCCTATAACCTGCTCACAGAAAAAAACCCAAACAAAACTGTTACCTGCTTTTACATTTTGTTGATACATCAAAAGGGCCATTTTGAATTTCTGTGGCCTTTCAAGTTCAAGCTTTTAAAAGAAGGACTGACTTTGCTCAACAGAAGTTTGTTTTTCCCCCTCAAGCATAAACAGTCAAATGGGGCAACAGCTTCCATGCCTCAGTATTAATGAGAAAATCCTGTCAAGATTTACCATACTTTCCATTCCTCATGTCTGCCTTTTGTTTACAACCTTAACCCTAAAGTTGGTGCCGACTGCAGGAGAAAAGTCCTACACTGTTGTTTGCAACAGATCAGGGAACAAGCAGTTAGGAAATAAAACTCTCAAGGTTAGCCACTGCCCCACTGGAAGTACAGAGCAATGTTTCTGAAACAGACAGAAGTCACACAGTGTAACACCAGCAGATATATAAAAACATGTCAGACTAGTTGCTTAAACTTCCTAATTAAATGTTTGTGCATTTGCTGGCTGGACTGTAACACACACTGCATAACTGATAGAGGAGAATCAGTGAAGGCACTTTTTGATCCTTTTCATGGCTCCTGCTGAAGAGCCAAGCATAACCTGTAACTCAGCAAGGGATTAGGCCTAACTGGAAAGCAGACCTTTTTGCCTATGGGTGAGCTCTTAGGCTGCATCCACACTGCAGAAATAATCTGGTTTGACACCACTTTAACTACCATGACTCAATGCTAAGGAATTCTAGGATTTGTAGTCTGGTGCCACAAGAAACTACAAATCCTAGAATTCCATAGCACTGGGCCCTGGCAGTTAAAATGGTGTCAAACCAGATTATCTCTGCAGTGTGGATGCAGCCATTTCCATCTTGGGAATGGGAGGTGGGCTCTAGCGCCTCAAAACAGAAAACTGCTGCACATGCTCAGAGGAACCCTCATCCCCAGGTCATTTCTAACTTGAATCCCATTGGCAGCCCCAATTACAGCAGACTCATTGAATCAATAGGATTTACACAAGTATGACCATCCGATTCAGTGGGTTTGTTCTGAATGGGAGAAAGCAAGCTTGGTGCACTGGACTATGATTTTGGAGACCAGGGTTCGATCCCCACTCAGCCATGAAACTCACTGGATGATCTTGGGCAAATGACACGCGCTCATCCTCAGGGAAAGGCAATCAGGTGTCCTTGTCCTGCGTAAAGCTAACTGCTCCTTTCTTACCTTGAATTTCTCAAGGAGTCTCTGTACATCAGCTTGCAGTACATATTCTATGCTTTGGAGTTGACCCAATAAAGGTATAGATTGCTGCTTGTGGATTTTGTGGTATGGACTGTAACCATTCCTGCTTGATCTGTCCCAAATGACTTCCATTTACTAACATGTCAGATTTTGTTCTGTTTCATTTCCCCCCCAATATTGCATTTTAGAAAGCCAGCCAGGCACAGAGGTTTGAGTGTTGGACTATGAGCATATTAAAAAGTGTTTTCAGCTTTCATTTGGCCATATCCTCCCTTTTTATCTCTCAAACACCTTCTATTTTGTAGTCTCTTGTCTTCACCCTGGATCATAGACCCAAGGGCCATCCAGGCCAGCCCCTGCCATGCAGGAACTCACAATCAAAACGCCTCAGACAGATGGCTGCCTAGCCTATGTTTAAAAACCTCCTTCTTGGCCAGACTGAGGTCCTCCTTTTCCAGGACACGTCCTCCATCTTCAGATCCTGTCGAATTTCAAAAGGGCCTCCATTTTGAGAAGGACTAAGAAGCACGACTTTACAGTTATAAGAGTGTTTCTAGCTTTTATGTGGCAAGTGCCCTCCATTTTGTCCTCCTCTGAGGTGAGAAGGAGATCAGGGCTGCATCCACACTGAAGAAATAACCCGGTTTGGCAGCGCTTTAACGCTTTGTCTGGCTCAGGGCTATGGAATTCTGGGAGTTGGAGTTTGTTGTGGGGCCCTGAGCCAGACAAAGCGTTAAAGCGCTGCCAAACCGCTTAGCCTTCCTCCCTACTTGGCTTCCCAAAGGCAGAACCGCCACATGGCCGCGGAGGGCCTCAGGGTTCCCACTCACCCGTCCGCCTCTCAGGCGCAGCGCTCCTCTCTTTCCCCTTCAGACCCGACCGGCTCATCTTTTCCCTTCTGCCACCGTCTCGCGCAGCAGCAGCAGCCAATCCCGCGCCGGCGCTGGCTCTCACTCTGACCAATCAGCGTCGCTCATGGAAAAGGAGGGGGCGGGGCCAGGCTTTTAGTATAGTCTTCACGCAACGCTCACATCCGGGACAATGGAAGGTCGTTTGGCCATAGATATAGTAAAGACCATAGATATAGTAAAGTGCAGAGCGTGAAGTTGTGGTTTGAGCGTTGCACTGGGGCTTCATCCGCATTCCGCACTGCAGAAACAATGCATTGTTTGTTTGTTCAAAGATATAGCCCTGGTTAGTCTATGGAATCATTGACTATGATTTGAGACTAAGGTCCAAAACGCACTGCAGAATTAATCAGTTTGAGGCAGCTTTTAACTGCCTTGGCTCAGTGCTATTAGGGAATTCTGGGAACTGTAGTTTTGTGAGGACATGGACGACAATCTGCAACGTTTTAACAATAAGTTCCCAACTCCCCCTTCTTCTTGGACTACCAAGATGTAAAGTTACTATATAAAACCCCATGAGACACTGTGAGACATTTAGCCTTCTTTGTCAGAGAGAGCTCTGGTGCCACAAGAAACTACAGTTCCCAGGATTCTCTAGCACTCAACCAGGGCAGTTAAAGTGGCCTCAAACTGGATTATTTCTGCAATGGGTTTTGGACCTAACTGAAAGAAAGAAGCTGTCACAGCATGAGCTTTCGTGGACTTCTGTGTCCTTCCTCAGTTGCCATTTTGTTTGTTGTTAGTATGCAGAGAGATCTTGTGTAGCCCCTTTGAGGCTAACTGAAAGAAATAAGTATATCTAGAGAGAGATCCTTGTAGTCCCTTTGAGACTAAGGTCCAAAACACACTGCAGAAATAATCCAGCACGAGACTGCTTTAACACCAGAGCTCTCTGACAGAGGAGGCTAAATGTCTCACAAAACTACAGCTCCCAGAATTCCATAGCACTGAGGCAGGGCAGCTAAAGTGTCAGAGTGGATTATTTCTGTAGTGTGGATGCAGCCTATGACTCTGGAGACAAAGGGTCGAATCAACTGGGCAAGTCACATTCTCTCAGCCCCAGACTCAGAGGGTGGCAAAGGCCATGGCAAATCCCCTCTGAAGAAACCTGCTAAGGTAAAACAGGTTCGCCTAGAGGTGCCATAATGGAGGCACAACAACTTTGAGGAAGGACTCTATAGTCCTAGGATGACCAGGCTCAAGGTTCTGTCCAGTCTTGCCTCTCCACTCTATGGTTTCAATAACATTTGAGGCGACTCTATGGTTAGGAGAAATGAAGCGATGAAAGGATGTGCTGCAGCGCCACCTGCCGGTGAGGCTCCCTCAATGCAACAGTGGAGGAGGAGAGGTTGGACAAAGTGGAAGGCAGAGTGGGGCAAATGGAAGAGTTTGGTCCCAAACACACTGCAGAAAATCCAGTTTGGGACTGCTTTAAACCCCCCGCGAGTCAATGCTAGGGAATTCTGGGGACTGTAGTTTTTGAGACATTTAGCCTCTGCAGAGCGAGCTCTGGGGCCACAATAAACTACAATTCCCAGGACTCCCTAGCACCGAACCAGGGTGGTTAAAGCAACCTCAAACTGGATTATTTCTGCAGTGTTTTTTGCACCTTTATTACAGCTGGCGTGAGGAGTACAGTTGGCCCTCCCCATTTGCAGCTTTGACTTTTGCAGATCTGGTTATTTGTCGTTTTGATTAATATGTTCTCTCTAGGAATCTCTTAAGCCCCCGAAGCACAATTCTGCTGGCAGCTAAAGGCGAAAGATTTATATGATCTGAAGAGATTTATAGATGCATGCGATCTGGCCAGCACAACAACAACAACAACAATAATAATGTTTTATTTATAGACCGCTATTCCGCAATGATCATAGCAGTGTAAAGTAAAAATTGCAATACAAAATTAGCCCCTGCCCACTCACTCCCTCCAGGCTGGATGATAACAGTTGGCCGTGGAGGGAGGGCTCTGTCACTTCAGGGCAGTCCCGATGGTGTTGGACCCGCCCCCTCACTCCCTCCAGGCTGGACGATGACAGTTGGCTGTGGAGGGAGGGCTCTGTCTCTTCAGGGCAGTCCAGATGGTGTTGGGCCTGCCCCCTCACTCCCTCCAGGCTGGACGATGACAGTTGGCCGTGGAGGGAGGGCTCTGTCTCTTCAGGGCAGTCCCGATGGTGTTGGTCCCGCCCCCTCACTCCCTCCAGGCTGGACGATGACAGTTTTGAATTGAATAGAATTGAAATAGTCAAGAACTGGAAGATGGGTAGTTTATCAATGGAGAAATCGTGGCATAAGCTATGGCAGTGATGGTGAACCTTTTGCAGACTGAGTGCCCAAAGTGTAACCCAAAACCCACTTATTTATTGCAAAGTGCCATGTCCCTCTGGCTTTCTAGTAACAAACTGTGTGCTGGGGCAACAGCACATGTGCCCACAGAGATTGCTATGAGTGCCACCTCTGGCACGCGTGCCATAGGTTCGCCATCACTGAGCTGTGGGAAAGTCTACTAATGGAAAAGTTGTCAGACAGGATGGATAACCTCTATTGTGCTTCTTTTGAGGAAAGATGGGCCTGTTAGACAGGCCAAAATAAAGCTGCTTCAAGTCACTTTGGAGGAATGGTACACTGGTCCCCCGGGTTACGAAATACCCAGGTTACGAAATTTTCGGGATACGAATAAATCCCATAGGGATTTATTGTTTCGGCTTACGAAGGTTTTTTCG